>NW_019394175.1:0-51862 GCF_000648675.2 Cimex lectularius | reverse complement strand
TATGTATATATATGGAAAGACCCTCGGTAGGAAGTTGTCTGTTTTTGCCGTAAAAATACTATTTAATAATAATAATCATCAAGAAAGAAGAAGAAGAAAAACGAAATTCGCCAATTTGGGTTTATTCAACTTTTCACTACCTTACCACACAAAAACGCTTACAACTTCCAAAATGTTGAGACTACAACAAATCCAACTACACCATTTGAAAGAACGCTAAATTCTGTAAGATACGTTTTTGCAATAATCTGAATGACATAAAACAGGGGTGCTCAAACGGTCGATCGCGATCGACCAGTCGATCGCGAGTGCTTTTTGAGTAGATCTCGAGAAGAAAAAAATTTTTAATAAGTAGGTAGGTAACTAAACTACAAAAATGTATTACGTAATAAAATAACACTGCTTGCGGCTGTCAGCTGAACACACTGATTTAGTTCTTCACACGGACGTCAGGTGGTTGAGTCGCGGAAAATTCCTAGAAAGGTTTCAAGAATTATTGCCCGAAATAACAGCTTTTCTAGACGAAAGAGGTGATGACACTCAGATTTTGAAAAACGAAAAATGGCTGACTGATTTGGCATTTTTGACTGACATCACAATGCACTTAAACACCGTTAACTTGGAGCTTCAAGGTAAAGGAAAAACTATTATTGAGATGATTAGCGCAGTAAACGCATTCAAAAGTAAATTGCAACTTATGATAGATCAACTGAAAAGAAAGGATCTGAAACATTTTCCGTCTTTGAAAGCAAGGATTCCTCAGTTGAATTATGATACGTATGAGGCTGAATTATCAAATATTTTGGGAAAATTCGAAATGCGTTTTTATGATTGCAGCAAATTGGAAAATATAGCATCATTTATGAGTTATCCTTTTTCATGTAAAAACATTGAGGAATTAGCTACTGAAATAGCAAGTCAGTTTAATATGAACTCATGTTCTGTTGAAAATGAGTTGGTGCAGATTATATCAGATATACATCTCAAAGCTACAGCATCTGATACAAATTTCTGGTGTTTTATATCTGAAGATAAATATCCGAATGTAAGGCAAATCGCCCTTCAACTGACGGCATTTTTTGGGTCAACTTACTTGTGCGAGTCTGCATTTTCTGAAATGAAGATAATTAAGTCAAAATATCGCAATCGACTAACTGACGATCATATGTCATCATGCTTGCGATTAGCACTCAGTGGTTACGTACCATCTTATGAAAAGTATGCTGAGGACATGCAGTGCCACGCTTGAACATCCAAAGCCACTCCTTAGTTAAGTTTAACACCATATTTAACTCTTTTGTTTTGTAACAACCAATAAACTCGCAATTTTGAATAACTATGAGTTTTTTCATTGATATTGTAGAGAAGAACCTAACTAAACCTAACCCAAACCTTGACTAAAATAATGTACCTATATTGTGCAGAAAGCTAATATCTATATATGCTACGGTACACCCTACCTAGGTAGGTAGGGTGTATCGTGTATGTACGACAACCCTGCATCACACACACTTGCAGCCTCTCAGAGTCGATCGTAAGTAGTCTAAAAATATTGAGGTAGATCGCCAGCAGTTCAAGTTTGAGCACCCCTGACATAAAATGTTTGCCAATATCAGTTGGAACATTGATTGGCTAAGGTAAATTTGAAGGGGGGGTCGAAATAAATCAATTAGAACTCACTTTGTAAAATAAAAGTGACACATCTGTAATCTCACAAAAACCATACCAGAAAGCTTCATACAATAAAATGCAATTGTTCTTCTTGTAGCAAGCACCTAACAACAAATGAGGAAATTTTCAAAGGAAATGCTCAAAGTGTTTTCCCTCTTCTCGAATGCATAATTGACATTCTGAATTTCTGCCCCCCCCCTTTTTCCAATTTACCTTAGCTCACGTTTNCTGAAGATGATTTCAATAAAGATCGAAACGTAGGCACGATAAAGAAAATGTTTTTCTGAAACCTACATCACACCAGACCGCATCTCACGATTTCTAAATAATTATATGTATATATATAAAACTAGTGTTTAATTTTTTAATATACTTTTATACATATGTATACTATATAGTTTAACTTCAAGTTTTGTTTTCAATCCATTATATTTCGTGGTCTGATTGACCAAATTACTTCTTTTAATTAATATTTTTATGTAAGGTTCATAAGATTTATGTTTTCGAGACCCGCTCGTGACACTAGCTTTTTCATTTCAATCAATACCATACATAAAAATATTAATTAATTAAAAGACGTTTTCTTTTAAGTTTAAAATTTTCAGTTGTTTGTTCTTAATTAAAATATATAAATAAATTATTTTTTCTTTCGCTCTTCTTCTTCCTTGTTGGTTGTTATAAAATAGTATTTTTTACGATTCCTGACAACGTGTTACATGAAATATCAACCACATAATCTGTCATATTTTGTATACAAATGCTATATAATATTTATAATAGGTTGCAATTAATTAAGGTTTTTAGTTGAGATAAAAAATCTTCCCTCCTTTTTGCCATTTTTCAAAATTCAAAAGGT
Source organism: Cimex lectularius (assembly GCF_000648675.2). Classification (NCBI taxonomy): domain Eukaryota; kingdom Metazoa; phylum Arthropoda; class Insecta; order Hemiptera; family Cimicidae; genus Cimex; species Cimex lectularius. The sequence goes on along the minus strand of NW_019394175.1, from coordinate 49,335 downwards.
GTGGTTGAGATGGGAAGTTAGTGTCCGAGTGGATCAAAGTTACCATAGCTCAAGTGGTAGAGCAGCGGCGTATCTAGCCGAAGGTCATGGGTTCGAATCCCGCTCGTGTCACTGACTTTTTTATCTCAACTAAAAATCTTAATTAATTGAAAGATATTAATTGGTCAAGCGGACAACGAACACTAGTGAATTTATAATAGGTTACAAAGTAAACAGCTCTATTTAATTGTATGTCATTGATTTATTTTTTACAAAGTCACACGAAAATAAAGAAAATATTAAATCTTTTACAAAAATTGAAAACATTAAATAATTAATTTATAAAAAAATAATTGGTAATTAATGTCGTTATTTTTGTTTACAATTTTAAATGAGAAATTCAGAGAAGCTGCAAAAAGTTTCAAATGAAACTTTACTGATAGTTAGCGCGAGCATAGAAGAATCGAGGGAGGCTGTTATGATCGTAAAACAATACAATTACTCCGACCGTATAAAAGAGGTGTAAAAGTAATGACCATCTTCAAATGGGATTGGCAATAAAGGGCGGAGGTGTTTTTCGCCGCGTTATTCTTATCTCATTCGGCGAGGTCCGTACAGCCGAGTCTTCTCCCAGCTTTTCCTCTTCTTTTATCCTCTTGCCCGAGACAAATTGCCTCTACGTGGTCGTTAAGAATTTTGGTAACCTCACCTCTTATCTCAAGAATAATAATTTCCTCCCACTAATTTGTGGCCGTTTTAAAATGTATACCTTTGTCCTATCGGATATTTATATCAGGGAGAAAAAAAACCCGTAAAGAATTCAGAAAAGCGAGAATTCAAAACGAACCATGATTATATTGCATTCTTGAAAAATAAATTAGGTTTTCTAATACCGTATTCCGGCTATGAAAACTTTTCTAATTTTCCTGTTTTCACGTTTTTTTTTTTGTTTTTTTTTTTTTTACTTTGGTTCAAAAAAAAAGTTTAGCAAACTAAATGTTACATCAGGTACCTATTAATAATAATAATAAAGTTTATTAAATTTATAAGCAATATTATAATAATGTGAACATAAATGTACTCAATAAAAAATAAGCAATACGGCATGGATACTCCGTCTGCGGGAAAGTGGTGAGAACGTAATAATGCTGATGGTAATATTAATGATTAGTTGTCACACGGGCAATTGCTTTTGGGCCATAGCCCGCACAGGTGCCCCTTTTGCAGAGAAAGGTTCTTCGATGTGTCCCACATAATAAAAGCGTGTCATGCCTTGGCTCTATACAGAGAGCGTGTATGCATGCCGCCACATTTAGGAATGATTCTCGGATACAGTAGCGAGTTTCAAGGTCCCCTTCTCGCTTTTTAGGGGAATTGGGACTTTTTTTTAAATTCGTAAAAATATCTGTTTTGTATGAGTGAGTGAATTTATTAGAGTGAATGGGGAGGGTCTCATGGTGAAATAACATTCCCATCGCCTCTTGAGCTGTGTACGTGATTTGGGTCGATGGCGAAATATTTATAAAAGTACCCCAATTAGATTAGTTTGTTATTGTGTGCAGGTAAATGGAGGAATATTCAGTACTCCATCTAACAAATAAAATGAATGCGATGTGAATGTGTGAATATATTTATTTGTGTGAATGTATGTTGTAATATTTTGCATGTGCTCGGGGCTGGTATGGCCAACCTGCCGGATGGCCCTTAAAAACATAAATAAATAAAATTTAAAAAATACAAAGTAGAATAAAGTAAAATATATAAATAAAATAAATAATTATATTATAAATTATGTAAACGGTTAACCAAAATACAATTTTTTCTGATATATTGGGTTGTCCGGAAAATAATGCAGGATTTTAAGTTTTCATTAAAAAAAATCTATATAAAATATTCTGTTTACGTTTACANTGGGAAATTATTTTGATTAAAGAACATTGCTTTAAAGTAACTAGTTTCTTTTTTTTTGTTTAATACCAAAATCCTGCATTATTTTCCGGACAACCCAATAGAATAAATGACTAAATGGAATAAAAGTAGAATAAATAAGGATAAAAAAGAATAAAAGTAGGAAGGGAAATAAGTATACACATAAATGTATGGTGTTTAGTGCTAGTGAGATATTAATATTTTATATTTTTATACGTTGGATTTTGAAGGAGTGGCGAAGGTCGGGATAGAAAGACATTTTTATATGAGACCTGATTAGCTATTCAGGATTGTATAGACAGGGATAATTAGGGAAAGAAAAGCCAAATTGTTGAAGAATGAGGCTATGTAGAAACATCAAACATTTCTCTCTACATAAAAACATAAAACATCAATATCTTACTGGCACTCTCAACACGACACACAAGAATGACACATCTACACGGAAAACAAACCTTTGAGTGAGTACAAATACTTTGTTTGAATCTATAAATTTTCTAGTATTGTATAAATTCATTTTTTTCACATGCTACATGTATTTGTAAAATTTAAACGATGTTTATAAATCCCAGGCTCTGAAGATGATCACAATAAAGTTCGAAACGTTGGCATGACAAAGAAAATGTTTTTCTCAAACCAGACCGCATCTCACGTTCTCCGAATCATCATTATACACATAAAACTAAAAAAAAACTGAAATTAATAATAACATGGAATAATAGATTAAAACAATATAATCCTTCCTATGCATCCAGGCTGCCCTAGTGTATTCCACCAATGCAGCCCAATTGGATCCATCCAACGACCTTAAAAATTCTTTTCTTGTGAATACATTGCACGGGAAGAACAATCTTGTATATTCAGAAAGAATAGGGCAAACGCGATAAAATGAAATATGCCCTCCTTTCCTTTCAAGTTACAAAGACGGCTTTCTTCTCGTTCAGAAGCTTGGTAAGGTTTGCAGTTCAAGTTAACCACCCTCCCCCTTAACTTCATAAACCATCTGGTGGATTGAGGATCTAAATTTCGCTTGTTTTTTCCAGTCAACCTTGCACACATTCTATTCGGATTTAGTTCCATGTATAGTGTGTAATGTTATTCTCAACAAATTCTTCTCTTAGGGATTCCTCAACCGATATAATTAAAGAAAGGAGGTTGGTTTTAAGTGCATGAGTGTCGCAAAAATTAGGTTCGTCATCACGGTGGAATCGTCATGTTTACGAGTGCCTTCAATTCAAATGCCCAAAATAGCCTTTTTTCCACAATTCACACGCCATGATCTTTGGAATCCTGTGCGATGGTAAAACTGACTCTCATTATGTATTTAAAGTGCGAATTTACAATGAAAACATATATTGGGTCTCAGTTTCTAACATCCTTATATAAGTTGGAGAGAAACAGGAAAGGTAAAATAATTTGCGAACAAAAAAATCATTGAACCTTTTCCACCTCTAGGAAATATTAAATCCCCAAACCTGGGAAGCTTAACAGATTATCGATCGAGAAACTGAGTTAAACACTTGTAATTTAGCACTTAAAGGAACTGTTGACGCCCAAGAAGCTTCATTTTCTTGTTGTTTTCGGCTGACCAAGATTCTGAGCACGTTGAAGAGAAGCAAGAGTAGAGTTCACATTGAATAAAAATTTTCTTTATTTTAATTTGTAAAAATTTGGTGGGCGGAATGTTGACGCTCAAGAAGCTTCATTTTCTTGTTGTTTTCGGCTGACCAAGGTTCGCCTCGGGAGGCCCTGTTTAAATCGCTGAGGGCCCTATTGTTTTTATTTTGGCAAGCGATAACGACGGTACCTTCGGCACGGGAGTAAATTAGTCTCTCGCTTGCCTGGGTCAGCACAAGACGCACCGTTTGCCGAATCGATTATCGAACCTAATATCGATTTTTTTTGGACCTTCACCATCGATTTCTTCTGTTCAACACCTTGTCGTCACATCACCGACCTTACGGACTACGTCAACTGTTTGGTTATCCGGCTCATAGAGGCACCTTCGTCGAAGTGGAACCCAGCAGTAACCTCCAGCTCAACACCGCTTATTTCGATTGCTGGGAGAAGCGAGGAGTCATCCCACCAAGTACCTTTTTTTCCGTAAAACCCTGGCCAGTAGGTTTGATTATGAATTATTTTGGATAATTAAAGAAATTTCTTTTAATTTTTTGCTTAGTGTAAATAAATTGTCAATATTCAATTTTTACTTTAAAGTATTATCAATCTCCTCTTTCTTTTTCCCAAAATCTCTTAAGTATAATACGTAGTTGCCACCTTTCCTAAAAGAGAAAAAAACTCAACAAAATTTAATTGTACCTCTTGAAACGGGTACGGAAGTTTGCAGGCTGATCTGCCCTTCCCCCCAACAGGAACTGACGAGTGTGTGATAGCTACACTCCAGACGTTACTTTATGCAAACTTTGAAGTTTTTGCTTTTTCAAATATATGGTTTTCAATGCCAACTTAGAGGGTAGAGTGTACATATGTTGTATCCCAAATACTTGTACTCATTAACTACTTTGACCTTTTTGTTCTGGTATTTCTAGCTGATCACGAAATCTACCTCCATTGCGAAATACTAAAATTTTTGATTTCTCCAAGTTGGCCTTCAACCTCCAAAGTTCGCAGTAAGATTCTAGCTTGTCAATGTTTATTTGAAAATCTTCTGGGTTTTCTAGAAGGATAACAATATCATTTGCATATAGCAAAATTTTAACTTCAGCTTCCCCAATCTTTACCCTTATGTAAGCTCATCTACAAGATCGTTTATATACAGAGAAAACAGAATAGTTTAAAAGACATTCTTGCCTAACACCGCACTTTTCTTTAAAATGTCAGGTCTTCCTTCACAGCACGATATACAAGCTTTAGATTCCAGGCATAAATTTCTGAGTGAAGTAACAAGTCTAGAAGAATTACAGTGAAATATAAAAAATAGATTATCACGGTCAGCTGAATAAAATGCAGCTTGGAAATCTACAATGAACACACTTACCCGATGCCTCCCGACGCCTTGTCTCGTTTTGGTAGGGGGTGCACATCTATGCGACGTCAAGCGCACGCTACGTACAGTCACAAAATCGCAACAATTTTTTTCTTCTTAATGCATTATTTTGGGCAAAACCATGGAATAAATTGTTAGGTAAATTTAATTATTTTAAATAAAGTTATTTCGGTATTTTGATAATTTCTGCCTAACCATCATAATTAAATAATTTTTATAACAACTCACGAATTTTTGATCTCGTTTAATTTGGTTTATATTAAAATAAGAATGTTGTTATTAGTATTACATAGTGTACATAGTTTAAAATAAACTACAGAAAATAAGAGTGTTTTAGGTAAATTTAATTGTTAGGTAATTTTCTGCCAAACCATTAGTTTTTTTTTTTTTTTTTTTTTTTTTTAAATAAAAACATCAATTTTTGATCTCGATTTTTTGATAGCTTAATTTGGTTTGTATTAACATAAGAATATTGAAATGAATTTTTTTTTTTTTTATTTATTACAATCTGTAATTATTATTTAAAATATGTAATTTGCAGATACATGAACAACTATATATATGTACAACTATTTACATTGAGGGGAGAAAATAATCAGTGCTATTCTCCCTCTTCACTTTTTTTTTTTTTACAGTTTACTCGGAAAGGAGGTCGCGGGGCCATTTCTTCTTAAGATGCCTTATGGGGTTGTAGGGATGGGTTCTATCAGACAGGGCTTGGGCAAGACTATTTGGATGGTGGGAAAGTTTTTTGTGAAAATTGGTAAATTTTTGGATATAAGGAATTTGAAGGTCGTTGTGGAGGGTAGCATTGGAGACATAATAAGGAGCATTTACAATGGATTTTAGGACTTTAGATTGAAAAGATTGGAGGCGTTGGATATTAGAAGGTTTAGCGGTTCCCCACAGTTCTATCCCAGAAATTAATATAACAAGAAAAGTACATATACATAGTAATAAACTACAAATAATATGAATGTCCTGTTCTGACGCTCCTCGACGAAAATGGTGTAATTTTATGAGGAAAACCATGAAATTAATTGTTTAATTGTTTTAAATAAGGTTATTCCGGTGTTTTGATCAATTTTCTGCCAAGACGTTAAAGTTAATTTTTTTAAAATAAAAACTAATGAATTTTTTATCTCGCTTAATTTGATTTACATATATTAAAATAAGTATGTTGTAATTAATATAACAAGAAAATTACACATATGTACATAGTAATAAATTACAAAAAATATGAATGTCCTGTACTAACGCTACTCGACGAAAATGGTGTCATTTTATGAGGAAAACCATGAAATAAATTGTTAGTTAAATTGTATGAGCAAAACCGTAGAATAAATTGTTAGGTAAATTTATGAGAACAACCATGTAATAAATTATTAGGTAAATTTAAATGTTTTAATTAATGTTATTTCGGTGTTTTCATAAATTTTCTGCCAAACCGTTAAAGTTAATTTTTTTAAATAAAAACTAAAGAATTTTTGATCTCGCTTAATTTCGTTTATAATAAAATAAGTATGTTGTAATTAATATAACAAGAAAATTACACATACATAGTAATAAAGTACAAAAAATATGAGTGTCCTGTTCTGACGCTACTCGACGAAAATGATGTAATTTTATGAGGAAAAACATGAAACAAATTGTTAGTTAAATTGTATGAGCAAAACCGTAGAATAAATTGTAAGGTAAATTTATGAGCACAACCAAGTAATAAATTGGTAGGTAAATTTAATTGTTTTAAATAAAGTTATTCCGATGTTTTGGTAAATTTTCTGCCAAACCGTTAAAGTTAATTTTTTTAAATAAAACCTAATGAATTTTTGATCTCGCTTAACTTGGTTTATATTAAAGTAAGAATGTTGTAATTAATATAACAACAAAATTACACATACATAGTAATAAAGTACAAAAAATATGAGTGTCCTGTTTTGACGCTACTCGACGAAAATGGTGTAATTTTATGAGGAAAAACATGAAACAAATTGTTAGTTCAAATGTCTGAGCAAAACCGTAGAATAAATTGTTAGGTAAATTTATGAGCACAACCAAGTAATAAATTGTTAGGTAAATTTAATTGTTTTAAATAAAGTTATCCCGGTGTTTTGATAAATTTTCTGCCAAACCGTTAAAGTTAATTTTTTTAAATAAAACCTAATGAATTTTTGATCTCGCTTAATTTGGTTTATATTAAAATAAGTATGTTGTAATTAATATAACGACAATAATGAATTTTTGATCTCGGTTAATTTGGTTTATGTTAAAATAAGTATGTTGTAATTAATATAACGACAATAATACATGTAGTTTGAAATAAAAATCTGCGTATTCGGTTCTTTTGTCTTCGACTCTACTCGATGAACCCGGCGAAAATTTGGACAGTGGGGATCGCGATAAGGCATCGGGCAGATGTGCACAAGGGTAATACAATCTTATGGAAAAATGGACTTTGGATTTGCATCGGTTGGCTTCGGATAAGTGGGTTCCCCGATTTATTCAGTTTAAAAAGAACAGGACTCTACAGTTGTTTGTATTAGTGGCATGCCCTTTCTAAACAGTGGAGATATTAAGGACTCTTTAAAATTAGTTCTTATATTTCCTGTCGCATAAATATTATTATACAATCGCAACAGGCAAAAGATCATACTTCTACGGGGTCAATTCTGCAGTAGATCTTTACAAAGCCGGCTATATTATCAGTTACCTATTATTAACCTATAAATAAATCCGACATTGAAATGTTGTAATACTTGCATAAACAATACCCTGTTTGTTAAATAAATGATAAATAATCGTTTATCGGCTATTTTTTTGCGAGATATTGTTGACTGAATTGTAAAAAATGGCTTTCATCAGATTGTATTATTTTCTAACTCGAATAATGTGAATATCGAGTACGGCTATCAATCATGCATTGTGAGGTTCATGCCCTTACATTTTCTTATAGACATCCTTTTAGAGATAAAAGATAATATATTTAACTTTATATAAATTCACATAATAATTCAAATTATTATCAAAAGTCAATCAAATATATTTCTCATTTATTCAGGGATTGATATTAAAAAACTCATTTATCAACAATAGCTCATATTAACGACATGAAGATAATTATTTACGATTGTTAGATGAATTTGTGATATCGTATATTAATGGAATTGTATATCACGTGGTAGCGACATAAATCGAACCATTTTAATCAAATCCGTCCGTTTATTGGATTTCTTCCAAACTGTGATTTAAAAACCTGCTTCAAAATTAAATAATCATTTCAAAAGTGATTACTTAAACCACTCCTAAGCGGTTTATAATTTCCGTTTATTTTATTATAGAAAGAAAGGAACTAGCGATACAGCAACCCCGTTTAAGTAATTACACACCATTAGCCAGGTGTATGGTTGTAAGCGCATTTAAGATAACGACCCACATCTGGGAACAGTGCCCGAAAATAGCTATTTCTATGTATTTGACAAAAGTGCAAAGCGTTTATTTTCTTATATACTATTGTTTTCCAGATATTTTATGCTTTAAAAACCACATATACTATCCTAAATGTAAACCAAAAAATTGAATAAAAATAAAATTACTAATGATGATGATGAAAATGAATAATAAGAAGTCAAGGTTTTTAGGTCCCATGGTAGCTTTCTGGCTTATTGTACTTGCTCAGTGCCTTTGTTCTGTGCTATTGACTCGATAATTGATTGTCGTTGCTAAAATTACTTTGTTTATTTTTTCCATGTATCTCAATTTACGTCGTCATTTAGCGATTGCTTAGAATTCAAAAATATGGCAGGTTCTTCCTCCTCATTGCCTACGCTACGAAGGAATTATAGTTGAATGCCCCTATTTTGCTCTGCCATACAAAGGCGACGCGAGCTTTGATGGTGTACAGAATAATAGCAGGAAGGAACTGGGGATGCAGACCGGAAACCCCGCTATGGATGTACACATGATAGTAAGACATTTACTTACGGAGCTATAGCCTGGGCTGATAAAGCAGAACAAGTAACTAAAAGAAAAGAACTCACAAAAATACAAAGACTTGCATGCATCTGCATAACGGGAGCAATGATAATATGTCCTACAATTAGCGTGGAAAAAGTACTATGATTAATCCCCCTACATCACAAGGTAATAAGGTCAGCGCAGAAAATTATTATTAATTTTACCAAGATGAAACCTCCAACAAGAATAAATTGAAAAGTATTGGCTTTTGTTGGTTTTTAATCAAATTTTCGACCATATGGCCTGTCAGCAAGCAAATTTTTCTTTCTTTTTCTTTTAAATATTAGTTAAAATAATGATTTTTTTGGAGATCGTGAGGTGCGGTGTGGTGTGACATACGTTGTAGAAAATCATTTTCTTTATCGTGCCAACGTTTCAATCTTTATTGAGCCCTGAGACAACGATTATTTGGAACTCACGATCTCCAACGTTTCGATCTTTATTGAGATCATCTTCAGGGCCTGGAATTTACAAACATTGTTTACATATAACAATTACATTTTGGATGTGGAAAAGTGAATTTATGCAATGCAAATTATATTTTTTATATATTCAATCAAAGTATTTCTACTTACTCAAAGTGTTTATCTTCTGTGTAATTGTGCCATTCTTGCGTGTCGTGTCGAGAGTGCCAGTGACATTTTGCTGTTTTATGTTTATATATGTTTGGTGTTGAAGGGGTGGGAAAGGAAGTCGGCATAGAAAAGACATTTTTTTATAAGGCGTCGTCTTCTTTTAGGTGAAGGGAAAAAATGTGTTGGTTCGGCCAGATTATCCTTTCAGGATTATATAGAAAGGGATAAATAGGAAAAGGAAAACTAAATTGTTGGGAAATTAGACTATGTGAAAAATATTTGATGTGGGGAATGTAACGCGATGATATATTGTAGTTATGTTATCTGTATTGAATTTGATTAATGATATTGGCGTAGCTGCGACTGAGTTTACATGTATCTGTTCTGTAATTGATGCTGTGTTTATCTCTGTTGATATAAACCATTTCTAAGAAATTACGTTTATGTTTGTTTTGTTCTGTGTGTAATACTTTTGGATTTTTGAAGTCGAAATTGTGTTGGGGTCCAAATATTGGGTAGCGAGTGCTGTAGGATTTTGCTTGGGTTTTTTGCAATCATAGATATGTTCTATTATTCTCTTCTTCAGATATTGGGATGTAAGTCCGTTGTATGTTGCCGGACAGTTTAAACAGTTGATCTTGTAGATTACGTCAGATTTATTTGTTATTGGTGTGGGATCTTTAATTTTGGAAAAAAGTGTCTGGATTGTTTTATAATTTTTGAAAGCTATTTTGAAGTTATCGGACAAGAGAAATGTGTTAAATTTATGTGATAGGCCTTGGATAAATGGCATGAAAATGTATTTGATAGACTTAATGTAGTATTATTAGTAATAGTGGATGATGTTAGTGTTGAGTTGTAGTTGTCGTTTCTGTGTAGATGTGTCATTCTTGTCTGTCGTGTTGAGTCAGGACAGACAAGAATGACACATCTACACAGAAAACAAACACTTTGAGCCCTGAAGATGATCTCCACAAAGATCGAAACGTTGGAGATCGTGAGCTCCAAATAATCATTGTCTAACCGTCACTAAACACCATACAGGTGTACACAATATAGAAATTTTAGTTTTAATCATAGGATTTGTTCTCGCTCAAAGTGTGTTTTCTATGTGTAGATGTGTCACGGTTGTGTGTCGTGTTGAGAGTGTTAGTGAGATATTAATGTTTTTGATTAGGTATGTTTGATTTTGAAGGAATGGAGAAGGAAGCAGGGATAGAAATATCATAAATCAAATTCGATATTAATACAAAACATATAACACAGAAAACATCAAATGCAACATGTAAAACAATGATTACTCCACACGGCAAACAATTCTACATAGTCTAAATCCCCAACAATTTAAGCCTCCTTTTCCTAATAGTCTTGAAAGGCTAACTAGGCCAGAAAGACAAACCGTTTCCCTTTTGTCCATTGTCGGTCCCTTCCACCTCAAAGAAGCCTACTCCTCATAGAAAAGTCCCTTCCCCATTCCATCAAAATTAAACATATTTAAAAAAAACATTAATACTTCACTAACACTCTCTACACATCTACACAGAAAAGACTGACTTTGGGCGAATACAATCTCTTCGATTAAACCTAAAATTTTTATATCATGTACGCCATTGTATAAATTTATTTTCACATCCTACATGTATTTGTATAAATTAAACAATATTTATATTTATAAATCCCAGGCCCTGAAGATGATCTCATTAAAGATTGAAACATTAACACAATAAAGAAAATGTTTTTCTAAACCTATATCACACCTAACGGCATCTCACGATCTATAAATAATTATTAATTAACGGCCACTAAATACTACACATATATTACAAAATGAAACAGTGGGAGAAAAAATTGAACGCTACAATTTGTGTAATGTGGTCAAAAATTTAGTATGCTAATTAATCAGTCATTCCTAGAATTCTGTTTTACTTGCACTTCACTGGGTTTTTTTTAACGGCAGAGTAAAAAAATAACCTAATTAATAAATGAGATCGATTTTTTAAACCTATGGAAATGTAACTTACTTCCAATTTGCCTCATTAAACTTAATTCGGTAATGCTTATTTATTTTAGCAATAAATTTCTCCGCTAACTCTTCTCGTTCATTTTTAACTACAAGTATAAATAATTTAAATTAATACCTCAGAGTGTATTCCGGGGGAGAGATATTTCTAGGTCAAGTATAAATAAACTGATTAAACGTCCTCGGTTGAAGCGATATTCGCGGAGCGTGATGGCACCTCAAAAAATCGTTAAGCCAGAATATTTTACATCTCAGGACTTGTAATTGTTTCATTAGTCGCAGATGGGACCATGACATGAGCACGTCCACAAAATCAATTTTATCATAACTGCCTACGTTGATCTTTTGTTTAAACTAATGGCCCTCTTAAGTTTCCCTTTGACCGAAAGAAAGAGAATAGTCAAATTGTTTATTTATAGAATTAAAAATATTTACGTAAACAAACAATGTAATGTAAGAAAAATTATCGACCGAACATTTTTAAAGGTAATTTCGTCACGCTACCTCATTTTTCGGTAGATACTTTTTGTACAATTGCCGGCCATTAAGCTAAACGGACTATACATAATCGGCCTGCCCTCGGGCAGGATTTCACAAATTCGCCCCAGCCCACCCGCACCCTATCTGAGCCAATTCAGTCCGCCGTCCACAATTTTTTCCCCTATCTGATATATGACGACGTTATAGTGGAAAATTATATTCCGGAGTGTGAGGATCGATTATAGGAGGGCGGTGGAAAAGCGGGGGCATGAAATACTGTGACCGCGCGGATTCTTGAAAATGGGACCCTATTAAAAAAAAGATGGGGCCTCTAGCACAAATTGGGGCAAATAACCCAGTCTACCCTGATCTTTTTTTTTTTTTTTTTTTTTTTTTTTTTAATTTTGAATATTAAATTTCTCAGACATCTGGTATGCACATAAATAAAAGACATTTAAATATTGATTCAACTTCAGAAAGCTTTTAAAGGAAATGCTGTACACAACTTTGTTTCCTTCATTCGTTCACTTCATAGGGCTTTTTTTTAAGGGTCGTCTCAAAACAAATTTATTACTCATTTAGATTCAACCCTTTGTTTTTATCATATTTATTATTCCAGGGCAGTATTTAAATTATTTATACGTCCATCATATTTGATGACCTACATGGACATTATATCAAAGTGTAAAATGGTTATAGATTTGTTGAGCTGCTATGTACGAATATATATGAATTCAGTGCTTTTATAAGCCGATTTCTGTTATTTGCCCGTTTATTTAACAGATGTATTTCAATGCAGAAAAATTTCTATGATTTGTACCAAATAACCAATCTTTAATAAAATAAAAATCGCGGATATTTAAACAAAAACAATCCATTTTAGTACCTTCGATTATTCGTCTAAATTTTCCTTCTAAAGGGTAATTAAACGTCTTCTAGTCCGCATTTTCCCATTAATAATCCGTTGGGGGCGTCGGTGGCCACAACTATTAAGGCGTTGACACGGTGCTCATCAGAGTAAGGTCCCGGGTTCGAATCCAGGAGCCCTGCATTCCGTTAACATGCACCGTTATATATATACTTTTCTTTTAAATTGATGATTTTTCAGTTTTAGTATTCATTTTTTTTTTCTACTAAATGTATATAAATATACATCACCACAATCATAGAAGTCTGATCATATTCACTCTCCAGAGTACTTGGTTCCTTGAAGCGGGGTTGAACAGCCCCTTCTTTCCACTCCAATCAATTAACATAAATACAACAAAAACACTACATACATTTAAACCTCCCTATAATCCTGCCACAAGTCACAGGTACAATGATTTACCAAAATATTGTCTAAATAAATCAGGCCTTCTATAACCAAAAGTTGCTTACCGTTATTCTATCTAATAGGCACCTACGCGGTGACTTTCCGGCAGTCTTGTCAGTATGGCGGCATGGCCCTTTTCGACCCGTTCTGCTTGGACGAGGTACCGACGTCTATATTAATTGGCCACAGTTTGGAAGAGTTATTTATATTTTTATGGACCAAGCGGTTATGCTTTTACTGTATTTGAAATCAGCAGTTTAAATCCGCCGGGCGTTCAAATTGGGAAGCGTCATGGAAACAGCCGGCGTCTTTTTTGGCCACCCTGTCTGTTTCTTCGAGACATTATTCCCAACTGCGTTAATTGCTTTTAACTTTTCTTTCATTTTGTTAATTAGACGGTTCACGAAGGCTCTTCTCCTGAGATTTTGGACCACACTGAACAAATCCGTATATAACAAAAAAAAAGGTGTGGTTTCTGTTTTTGATCATCGTACAGTATTAATTTGGAAATAACTTTTTGTAATGAAACCCCGATTATTTAAATTAATGAGTAATGTTCCGATATAAAATGTTCGAATTGAATCAAAGTGGCATAAACAATTGAAAATAATTTTCTATTCAGTGGTATTGTTCTCTATGAATGACACATTGAATATGTAATTGAGCAATAAACCAGGCTTCCCCTGGAATGAACAATAAACGGTTTCCGGTCTTTTATTGCTTGAAATAAAATTTAATTATATACTTTTGTTTTGCGATGTTCGATCATGTTTCATTGTATCTGGTTTTATTTATGTATAAGTAATAATAAATTATTTTAAAAATGCAAATATATTACGGCCAATACGTTCTATATACCCTATTATGAGAAAACAAATTATCAAGACTGACGATTATATGAGAGATCATTCTTGGAAAAAAAGCGAAGCTTAAAGTTGATATTGAGGCTAACACGCAAGTGACCAAAATAGAAAGGAGAAAGAGCTGGTTTAAAGAAAATCAATTATCAACCTATTTCTAACGAAGGTCAACCACTGCATATGTATGACGCACAACTTTTACTAACAAGCGTATTTTCAACGAGATGTAAAATACAGCTAAACTATTTTAAATTTGTAGCTCAATCCAATAGTGCATTATTAAAATAATCGTAGGTTTTTAAATACTAATTAAATTCGATTTATTTGAACCGATAAAATTCAATGATGGATTATAACAAAAAAGTTTTTTTTTAAGTCTTATTTCTAATATGCACAATTTTTTTAAATGAAAAATTTGTGTCACAGGCGGGATTTGAACCCACGACTTTCGGCTAAATTCGCCGCTGCTCTACCACTTGAACTCTATATGAACGCGATTTCCTTACAATTGGAATAAACGGGGAGTCGAAATGAGAAGTCAAGTTAGTGGCTTGGGCGATCGAAGTCACGGTATCTCAAGTGGTAGAGCAGCGGCGTATTTAGCCAAAAGTCGTGGGTTCGAATCCCGCCTGTGACACAAATTTTTCATTTCAAAAAAATTGTCTATAATTAATTGAGTAATTATATAATTAGGAATAAGCTGAAAAAAATAATTAAAAAGTTAGTATTATTTCTAATACGATAAACTATTTACATAATTGTTTATGTTTAGTACATTTGGAAAACTGTTATTTCATTTACAGAAACAAATTGAAACTGACCACTTTGTTCGTACCGATTTTTAAAGAGTGGAAGTATCAGAGTGCTTTTCTTCTACAAAGTGGAATTCCCAGGCCTCGTAAAAATTATTTGTGAGTGTCGCTGCGGCCGTGGCGCGGGTGCCGCGGCTGGAATGCAATCTGTCTTTTGACGGAACAAAAAAACATTGAAGATCTAGTCACGTGTGACCCCCAACTCTTTATCAGGATTTACCGAGAGTCCTGAAGAGATTTATATTGCCGTTTAAAGAGAAATATTTCGACGTTTCAACAGTTAATGTCGTTGTTCTGGTATATTCTAAATAAATATATTTTCGAAATATTAGACTGAAAGTCTACTGTTTTCGTTAATCGTTCCACTTTTTCTGCCTTGACATGGGTGCGACAAAAATCATAGTTCAATGTTATTATTTATCAATTAATTAAGGTTTTTAGTTGTGATCAAAAAGTCAGTGTCACGAGCGAGATTTGAACCCACGATCTTCGGTTAGATACGCCGCTGCTCTACCACTTGAGCTATCGTGACCTAATTCCATTCGGACACTAACTTCCCATCTCAACCCCACCTTTTGAATCGAACGTTTTGAAAAATTGCAAAAAGGAGGGAAAATGCAAAAGATGGGGTTGAGATGGGAAGTTAGTGTCCGAGTGGATCGAAGTCACGATAGCTCAAGAGGTAAAGAGCGGCGTATCCAGCCAAAGATCGTGGGTTCGAATCCCGCTCGTGACACTGACTTTTTATCTCAACTAAAAACCTTATTAATTAAAAAATATTAATTAGTCAAGCGGACCACGAAAACTAGTAAAGTTACTATTTATCATGATGAACCGACATAGGATCACATATTGGCTCTTTATCGTTGGGTGAGTTGAATTACTTAAACGAATTTTGGCAATACAATTGAGTATAATCAAACAAAATAATAAGTAAATTAAATTGCTAATCAAAATATTGTAATCGATTGATTAACAACAATTGATCACGAAAAAATACCGGATCCGGATAATTTTAGATTAAGTTTGAATTTAGTCAATTTTATCTGAATATGAACAGAAATGATTACTAACTATTAAAGAAGAAATTAACGAAAAATAAGTATTAACGATTAAAATTTTGAAACGAAACTAAACAAACTAATCTAAAACAAGAGGGTGGATAATTGAAAATTAATAATTGTTCCTTAAATTAACCACTGTGGACATTTGAATTGAAAGAAAAAAATGATTAAGCAAGCTTGCATGCAAAAATATAACGAAAAAAGTAAATACAGATCTTGAAGTGCTATGTCGATGAGTGATGGGTTCATGATGATAGATCGATGGGCGAAGGAAATTTGAAGAACCTGCGGTGAAATTCCAGATGTCCTTTAAGAGAAGATCAAACAAAGTTTCTGTATCTGTTGATCGAGTAACGAGATTTTCTGCCAGTGATTCTCACCGAAGTGGCCGAGTCGAGGACAGGCGATACCAATTACTCGGGACGATGATTTCCAGGAGTATCGACAAAATTCTCCCTGGTCGGTCGCAATAAAATAAAATTAAATAAAAATACAAAATAAAATAAACTAAAATACTAACTTGTTAACTCTGGCTTGATTTTCTCGACAACCAGGGAGGAGAGCCGTTTAATAGTTAGAACCTGCAATAACTCTGGCCAAAGGTAAAACAGAATCCAAGTCTATTAATTACCTTCGGGGCTCCGTCCGTACCCTGTATGATGTGTCGCATTAAAGATGCGGGAGGAGATAACTCGCATTATTTTGAACGCGATAATTAACAAAACGAAAGAAAAAAAAATTCTTCTTGAAAATAAGAGAAAAACTGAAAGAAAAATTACAAGAAAATCATTCTTGGAGGCTAATTAATAGTGGACTGTATGGAAGGGAGACGGAAGCGAACAGGACTAGAGCAGGACTAGGCAGCAACAGGACAGGATTGAGGGGAGGGAACAGAGCTAGGATAAATTCTAGATTAGCGGCATTTCAGAAACAAAATAAACAATTATAATTCGCGATTTTTGGCGCGAACACTCCCCTTTTTCCGAAGACGAACGAACGGAAAAAAATGAAAAAGGGTGAAGCCGAAAAAAATGGAGTCGAATGGTCAAATCCTAAGAGCACAATGATCTTACGCCCGAGCGGAATGTTATTGTTGTTCAAAGGCGGATTATTTCGGTCAACAACTGGTACATTTAAATTTTATCTATTTCTCTCATACGCCAAACGATAAATATTTAAATTCTCTTACTAGAAAACATTATTTTACATATTCCAAATAATTTTCCGATATCCAATATTCCAAAAACGGTTAAGAAAATATATTGAAATGGGAAAAGGGGAACGAAAGGAAAAATCATAAAGGAAACATCTGTCCTTGAAAATTTAGTACCTGGACGAGCTCAACTAGAACATATAAGGATCAAAAAAGCTACCCAGCACTAACTGTTTAATATCAGTTAAGGGTAATATAATTAATATCACTAAACTGTTTAAGTTCAGTAGTCCTGGCACCTTATATTTTATTGAAGATTGTCTGCATCCTGGTAGAATCGAATAACATAGAGTTCGTTAAGATTAAGAGAGATCAGAACTCCAGAGATTGTTTTAGAAACTTGCCTTATTACTATGGCTTAAATATTTAATATCCAATCAATTATTTTTAACAGTCACAATATTTTATCTTTTTTCTAATATTTCACCTTTAATTTCGATAAAGGAAAAATATATCCCAGTTATTGACAGACCTTGTCCGAAACTACCTGTTGACAGACGCTATATTCTTGAATTGTTGAATGCTCCCTCTATATTACTGATGACTGTCTATGTTAATTCTTGCCACTTATGGATTTGGGTGTGTATTTACGCAGGTCGTCCAAGGCCAGCTTTGTAGATCTCCCTTGTTGATATGCAATTGACGCTCACTGAGGGGACTGTTCTTCAGTGCTTGTTCTCTGCTGTTGTTCTTATCCAGGCTTTCTAATGTTTTTAACATGATGTATGGTACATACACCACTTATATCTCCCGCCAGTCCTTAGGAAGAGCAGCATGAGTATTTCTTGAACTTTAAAGTACACCTGGGTAAATTCCGCCCACTCCAGGCGCCTAAGATAGACAGAATTTCTCAAGCCTTCGGTTGTACTATGTTTGACATCTCCTTTTGTTGGTGTTTTTGGTTTTGAATGTTCAAGGAGGTCTTCATCGTGAATTAGTTCTTCTCCCTGAGAAGTGATTTCTGATCAATAAAGAAAGTGTTTCTCTTTCTGCTTGTGTACTGTATTTGTGAGGAAGCTAACCTGTTTCCTGTGGTATCCTCGGATTTGTGCGGGCACACTAAGGCGTTTCTGTGATTTCCTCGCAAAATGCAAGCGTTTTAGCTTTACAAGTTTCTTTGTTGTAACCCCGTTGTTGTACTGGGTCAGAGCGTCATTGAATATCCTACTCACTGTAGGCTTTAGTTTAGGTTGAACAGATGCCTTACTGGAGCTTTCAGTCATTTTATGTGTTTAATCCATCAAACTGTATTTATTTGCCTTGTCCTTTCTGCTGTAGCTTTTTGCTACTTTTTAGTATAGGAGCTCATCATGGCGAAGAAAACCTGCGCAAAGGTTTCTCGTATAAAAAATTGTACACAAAAAGTACATTTCTAATTAGACATTACAATATTTAAAACATTTCAATAAACAGATCGAAATCCTTAAATTTTAAAGAAAAGCAGATAATTTTTTTTTTCAATAAATAAAAGTTCTATTCTTAAATATTATTTAATCACATTGTACCAAAATAAAACGTTTTCTACACAAATTCCAGGGACAAAGCAAGGGTAACACGTCAGTTAAAATAATAATATAAAACGAATAGTATTTTTCTTCTTAAATATACGAGGGTGGAAAACGAGTACAAATGGATATATGAAGGGAATAGAGGAATATATTCCAAATGTGGCGAAACTCCAATTCTGCGTCTTGTAGCAGGGAGGGAAAGCCGATATTGCCTCGGAGAAAATCTCTCTTAACAGATCGACAGGTGTTATTGAATTTGTTGCTTTCCAAATGTCCCTTATAGTCGATTTCCTAACTGAATTATTAATTCTTTTGGGATTGGAGGTGTTATTTCCCTTATTTACAGTTTATTCTGAATAGAATCTTTGAATTCCGCTCTGGGCATTCATTTAGCGCGATTTCTAATAAATATATACAGAAAATACGGCTTGAACTTTTACCATCAATAGCCATCAAACCTATCGAGTAGGAATGCCAAAAAGTTTAAGTTTTCAGGTTTCCTGGCTCTTACTCAAACAAGTAAAATGAGTAAAGCGGGATGTGTAAAATATTATGAAACGTCAAATAATGAATTAACGTGCTAATAAATATCATCTATTTTCATCATTTATATCAGTCTTTAATATCATACTTTGTTACAAATCAGACAAAACCAATTAGAAAGAATGAACTCAGTTTCTATGTTGCCATGTACTCCAAATTATCTTCCGCCACTGATTTAATGTTTCTTTACACGATCCAGCCGGACTTTACTTTTATTGTGAAGATGCTGGGTTCTCCGGCTTTGAGATTTTCAAAAATGACATTCTTAGGAAATAATCAGTTCCAGAATATTGCGGTTATCTCATTGAAACATTCTAGAAGTATGATGTTAATTTTTCCTTTTCCATAGAAATCATTTCAGGTTGGAATGTCCATTTTTCTGATGTTTTTCTTTAATAAATACTCAATACCATAATGACTGTCTTTCTCGTGTCTTCAATGAGATAACAAAATGCGATAAGTCGTAAATGTTTGATTTCCTCCAGGACAGATGAAGGCTCAATGAATACAACGTCAGGGCCCGGCACTCGGCTTCTGAACCTGAGAGACGAATTCTCTTTACTGATGAGGTGTGAGTTGGCCTCAAATAGTAGATGAGGGTAATTTCATATGGAGACGCACAGGAACAAGTTACGCCCCATGCTGTTCATCAGGTATCATTACACGGTGGGTCATTGACGTTTTGAGGTGGCATTTCTTTGGAGGCCGGCACCGAATTTGTTGTGGTGCGAGGAAGATTTCTAACTTCTCAGAGGTACGTACAAGAAATAATCGAGGAAAATGTAGTTTTATTTACCCCACATATCGATGAGAGTTTATTGCTTATGTAGGATAATGCCAAGCCCCATAAAGCGAGCACGTATGCGGATTGATATTTGACGACCTGAATGAGATTGGATCTGAGAGCTTGGTGTGATCTGCTCGAAGTCCAGATGCGAAACCAATCTAACGAATGTGTCCAATTCAAGTGAGAAGTACGACGGCCAAATCGAGATCCAACATCATAGAAAAATGTGTGGTGATTAGTGACCGTTAGTCGATGATTATTCAGAAATAGTGAGATGCGGTCTGGTGTGATGTAGGTTTCAGAAAAACATTTTCTTTATCGTGCCAACGTTTCTGTCTTTATTGAGATACTTTCGTTGGTCTTTACTCAATAATTCTTTTTTAGAGTAAAGTAATAACCATCTTCTTTTTAAAAGGTTTATTTTTGCAACTAAACCTATTTTTGGTATGCGAAATATGAATAAACCTAAATACATTAAAATTTAGTTGTAGAGCATTAATTTTGTCCGTTAGTGTATTTAAAACCTTCGTACATAAGCAAGTTCAGAATTTTTATAATTGCTACAATAAAAAATTACGTGTTCGATAAAATTATGTCCGATAGGGGTTCGTGCTAATTTTTTTAAATTTCAAGATAATAGGATATGTAGAGCTAAAGCCCGATATGTCTGTTGGGCTATTACATGTTCCCTTTTTAAAATTCGCGGATTGGTAAATTCAAAACATTGTTTGAGCCCCTGAGTGTGTCCGTCTGAAACCATCATTGGCGTCCTACCGATGCTGACTTAATCTGATTTTTAATCTCTGTTTCGTCTGACCAACATATGTTTTTAATAATTTTTAATAATGTTTGTATACCAAATTGGATTTCTGCTTCTTCTTTAAATTTTGAGTGTAATTAGGTAAATTTATTAATCAAATTATGTACTACAAATGTATCAGGTACAAACATTTTAAACGTAGTTCGTAACTTTGGTGGGATTGCAGGTACAAATGTTCTGGGCTTAATAACTGATAATATAAGAGAATTCATTTAACGTCACATCGGCCTTTTTCTACGTTTTGTCTAGTTTTATCGCATGTAGGCTAATATTTATAATAATTTAACAAATATAAAATTTTATTTCTATGTACATAGATTTTGAAATTGCATTACGTTTTTTATTATTCGGTCTGCCGAACTGAACTTTTATTATTTTAATTTACAAAAAATATCTACTATTGTGTAGTATAATACCATATATTATTATACGATTTGAATGTTGATCAAATCCTTGCCACTTACTGGAAAATGGTTACAATGATACAATTGCCTTTTTCATGTCGGATTTTCGATAAATCCACCGTTATTGCTTCAAACAAAACACTGGTTATGAAAAATGTTTCCATACCCGCGAGTGGCTGAGGGAACTATGAAAATACCCGCGAATAAAAGATTTCCGTAAAAATACATCTTACAGTGAAAAAGAATATTTTCTCATTCGACATGAAAGAGCACAAAGGTAAATAAAATGTATATACAATCCCTAGTTTATCCCTCATTCAATAAGTAGGATGGCAGAAGAATAAGTCATTGTTTTATTTTATTTACCATACCAGGAACCGTGAAAAACGAACGATTCTACACATATCGAGCGGTACAGTTTTATTAATAAATCCGGACAAACGAGAAAATTGTATCTTTATGTGAATATTTATTCAGTTTTTTAGTGAGTTAAGCAGAATAATTAAAGAGATAAAACTATTTGATTTTCAAATATCCTTTTTTTTTGTATATTTTAAAAATATCATTTCTCTAATTTTTTTTATTACAAAAACGGAATTATATAAAGTTAAACAATAAAAACATATTTTTTTAGTTTTAATTTAGCCGAGTGGTTAGAATCTCGGCTCATAGACACTACAGATATCGGGTATATTCCCACCGTCTTGCCAGGAAGTTTATTCACACTCCCCTTCACCAAAAATTTAAAATTTAATCAGTACCATGTTCCCAGGGTAATATTGAAAAAATAAGACCATTAAAAAATTAAACAAAAAACTAATAATTGCAAAGCTTGGTTGTCAATTGTAGATTTATAAATGCATTGAAGTTGTTGACATTCTACCACTGTTGAGATTAAGCGACGATTTCAACAACTTAAAAATGTTAATGTCAGTATACGCAATGTAAGGCCAAGCCTTCAGAAGCTGAATTACGTGCGAGAAGGCCTGGTACTGGTCCCAAACTTTTGACAAGGCACAGAACAGGTAGGTTTAGTTTTGCAAGAAATCACATCAAATGGTCTGAGCAAGATCGGATTAAAATTGTGTTTTCAAATAAGTCAAAGTTTTGTTTGAGTTCTTCTGCCGGCTGAGAGAGGATTTAGAAAAGAACAGGAGAGCGATATGTCCCTGCAACATTTTTACTCCAGAGAAGCATTGGAGGTGGCGATGGTTTGGACAGGCATTTCTATGGAAGTTTGCAGGAACTTGGTTCTTCATCGAGGGTTCCCTGAGCGATATATTGAAGATGTGTTTTCAGAACCAGTTGTTCCTTACGTGTACTAATTGCAACGGTGTTTGTATGCATGGCAATGCAAAGCCAAACAAGACCTAGCTAGGATCGTTGGTAGTCTACTCAGACCGTGCTTCAATTCAATGTTTGGAGTATCCAGCATGTAGTTAGATTTAAACCTATTGGACACCATTGGGACGCGTTGTCAAAGTTGTTGAAAATCACCCAGCGATGCCAAAGAATTTACAAGAATTAGGAAAGGGGAGAAGGGGAGATCACCCTTCTTAGTTACTTTAAATTCTTTGGCATCACTGCTCGAATGTTTGAACTCGTTCCAAAAGTGATTGATACGGTTGGAGTCAGGACTAGATGCTGGCCATTCCAAACATTGAATTGAAGCCAGTTCTAAGTCGTCACGTACTATGCTAGATGTGTGGGACCTTGCATTGTCATGCATAAAAAAACCGTCGCCAATTAGTAGTATATAAGGAATAACTTGTTCTGATAACACTCTTCAATGTATCGCGCAGTTGTTAGAGAACCTTCGATGAAGATCAAGTTTGAGCAACCTTCCTAGAACTTCCTGCCCAAACCATAAAATCCCCCACTTCCATATTTTCTCCAGAGTGAAAATGTTGGGGGGAAGCCTGCTCCTTTCTAAACCCCCTGCCAGCCGTGAGAAGACCTCATACAAAACCTTGACTCAAACGAAAAAAGATTTTAGTCCAAACTTGCTCAACTAACTGATGTAATTTCTGGCGAAAATTTACCGACCTGGCAGGCTTCTCGCATGAAATCTAGGTGATGAAAGTCTTCGACTAAAATTACGTAAACTGACATTAACATTTCTAACTTGCTGAAGTCGTTCCATGATCTCAACAGCGGTAAAATGTCGATTACGGAGTATTCGAAACAATCAAACGCATCGTTCTGAGATGATGGCATGATGGCGACCTGACCCATGCCTTCTTCTTGAGTAACCTCCAGTATTTTGGTAGCGACCAAAGACTTTTCGAACAGTTGTTCTATTAATGATGATAACCTCCTTGGCCACATTCGCTTTACTTCTTCCAACTTCCAACAATGCTATGATTCTAGCCTAATCTGTATCCCTTAAAACCATCACTCCAAAAAATTTGAAACTTAAAAATTGTGTAAATTAAACAAATCAAACCACCGGAACATTAGAAGATGCTTTACAGAAAAACCAACAAAGAAGAGATTGACTATTCAAAGATTTATTTACAAAATCCAAGTGTAAACACAAGATGGAGATTTTATTTGTGTTCTACTTAACTCTAATCCTTTACTGACGAAATATTTATGTAAGACAATTAGTGCAGAATTGTCTAAGAAAGAGGTAAAAATATTATAGATAGCCATTTATTTTGCCTTTCAGTGTAAAAACCTTTTTTAAAATACATCATTTACTTGGTTTATCATACTTGATTATCTTACGTCATGCTTTTACTTCGAAATGTACTAAATAATAAAACCAGTTATCCTTCAAGTTGAATGTATAATTAGAAAAAGGCGAGTAAAAGTACGTATTTACGAGTACACGGCAATTAAAGATGGTCGCAACTTTTATATTGCTATAATTTAAATGATTGCGGGATTATTAGTGCAAATATTATTTTGTGTTTTAAAAATTGTAGGGTTATATAGCAAATTTCAACTGAATCTGCTTTCATAATAATGTTAGAAGCCTTAATCAAAGTTTATAGCCTTCTAGTGGTGCTCTTGCTGGATGAACTGGAGATTCTCGGCAATATGGGGGTTTGTCTGGGTACTTGGACACATAAGTCTGGAGGGGAACGAAAAGCCGGATGAGCTTTTCAGACAAGACAGCTTAACTGCGGCGATCCTTCCGATGCTAAAAATGCTATAAAAACACTATTAAATAAAGAATCAAGAAAATCAAGAATCAGCAGCACCATCTGTGGATCTGACCCGTAGAAGAAAGGTCGTCATTACCCGATTAAGAATAGACCTTTATCCAAGGCACGCGTATATGTCCAGCATGCAGAGAAAGATAGTTCAATGCGGGGGTTCAATTCCTTGGTTTCCTATAGAGAGCGCGTAGGAATGCCACCGGCTATGATTATTGTGCTTGAGCACGGCAGCAAGTATTTGGGTCCCCCTTTTCCGATACTTGAAGGAAACAGGGTTGTTTATTGTATATAATACTGATAGTTTTATATACAGCTTATACTGACGGTGAATGTATTTATTAGCGTGAATGTGTAGTGCGAGAGATCTTTGGAAAAATATTGAGATCTCCATTGACCCTCAATTAGGTTAGTTATGTAATATGTGTAGTGAATGATGGAGGAATATCGAGTATTCTATCACAGCTAAGTTTACAGCATCCGGAGTCCAGTCGGTGGCTGGAAGGATAAGACCAAGATCGGACCTCGAACTGTCAACACCCGAGAAAGGTGATTACGTAGTATTCAATCAATTTGGTCTGCCTATTCTTGTTGTTTGACAGAGGAAACGACAAGTTACAAAGTCTAACTTAAATTAATTTAATTTTCAAATAAATTTAAAATATGAAAGGAAAAAAGTGAAGCTGATTTAGGGAGTACAAAAAATCTAAAAGTCTAAAATGTTTTCTGATCCCAGTTCTTAAAAATCTTTTACTTTATAAAAGTCAGCGTTTTGAATATTTTCTACAAGAAGGTGTGAATACTTTCATCAGAGAGAAAAAGAAAGAAGCGACCCTTTTATTAGGGCCAGACCGGCAAACACTGTTTTTATGCGGAAAGATAAAATTAAAGGGGCTCCTCTCTTTGGATGCAATCGCCTAAAATTAAAAAAATGAGAATGGATAAAGCCAAAAGATTTGATTGAAAATTAGCTTCTTAATGGACAAAACACTGACTTTACCCGCAAAAAATGTTTCCAGGCTACTTATTTTTTTATTAAGGAACCTGTCTAATCATTAACTTCATTTTCAATTATGTGTGAGGGAATTTTTTTTATTGAGAGTAAAACTAATGTATAATTTGCACATGTCTTAAAAATATCCGAATGGAGCAAACACTGGCGTACGAAGCTTAATGAGAGCAAAAGCACAAATCTATCATTCACCTTCCAAAGGAAAACCCCTCATACAGTATTCCTAAATAATCCCAATTTCTGATCCATATGTTCTTTTAACAATAGGTATTATTTAAAGTTTGAAAAATAGTGTTGCTGTGAGAGTCGGTGAACACGTTGTACTGGTCGTGGTCCGGGGGCAAAATGTGTTTATTTAACATCAAAACCTGCAAGTGTGGACGGGCCCAGTAAGTGACCCAGTGTCAGGTAACGGCAGGATTTAATTACAAAGCACACAGGTATGGTATTACTAGACCTAAAGGCGTTTGACACTGACTGTTATACCGGGATATTCCCCTTGTGAATATAAATTCCCCCATATATAATTAAGACCATTATTTCACATCTTAGTGGTAGATTCTTTCGTATTTCTCTTAATCAAGCTACTTCGAAAGAAGAGGACCGTTCAAATTAGTGCCGAGTCTATCCCAAGGCACTAATATTCGTTTTTGTATATTTAATGCCTTCTGTACGCTAGATTAAACGTTAAACTGAAAATTCACTAATTTCGTGGTCCGCTTGACCAATTAATATATTACGATTAATTAAGGTTTTTAGTTGAGATAAAAAGTCAATCTCACGAGCGGGATTCGAACCCACGATCTTCGGCTAGATACGCCGCTGCTCTACCACTGAGGTATCGTGACCACGATCCACTCGGACACTAACTTCCCATCTCAACCCCACCTTTTTGAATTTCCCCTCCTTTTTGCCATTTTTCAATTATTTTTTTTTCGAATACCGCTCGTGCCATTGACTTTTTTATCTCAACTAAAAACCTTAATTAATTGTAATATATTAATTGGTCAAGCGGACCACGAAATTAGTCAAATTAATATTATTTCAACTCCAGAAGCTATTTATTTAAATTGTAACCCACCTTCTCTACTTTCAACTTGATGTGCTTTCTTTCTTTTTTCCTTTTCTTTTAATCTGGCCTTATTTTATTTTTTTTTAATACAAAATGATAACANTCGTGCCATTGACTTTTTTATCTCAACTAAAAACCTTAATTAATTGTAATATATTAATTGGTCAAGCGGACCACGAAATTAGTGAATTTAATGATTTAATATGAAGTATACTTCACTAAAGCTCTCCGTGGCCATTTCATTTGTGGTCGAGAATCCAATCCGATGACACGACATTTGAAAAATGGAAAAAAGGAGGGAAAATTCAAAAGGTGGGGTTGAGATGGGAAGTTAGTGTCCGAGTGGATCGAGGTCACGATAGCTCAAGTGGTAGAACAGCGGCGTATCTAGCCGAAGTTCGTGGGTTCGAATCCCGCTCGTGCCATTGACTTTTTTATCTCAACTAAAAACCTTAATTAATTGTTAAACTGAAAATTGGCCCCCACAATATATTGTACCACACATGGAAAAAAATGATATGATAGATAGAAATTAATGGAAAATAACTAAGAAAAGAATCGATATTTTTTATCAGGCGCCGACCTTCCGTTGAAAAACAATTAATGCATGGTGGGGTAAACTACCTTGGGTCACAGGTGAAATACTTTGGGGTGACAATGGACCACAAATTGAACTTCTCTGAGCATTTCTATACGTTAATAAAGAGAAATAAAATAATGATAAAAATTATTTTCCCTCTATTAAGATATATATGTGAGCAAAACAGTTACAAAATGGTGAAGCAAATACTATAGTGCAATTGTCCAGGATGAAGGCTTAAGAGGCTTCAAATAATGCCAAATAAGTTCTTCAGACTAGCCACCGGGGGGCTTAAAAACAGTGACCGTTCGACGCTAAAATTGAAAAAACTTAATTAAAAGTGTCCGTGGGCCAGAACGATGTGAAAGATCTCAGGAATCAAGAGCACCCCTAGGAGGATCTGCATCGCCAAACAAGTGTCATTCTCACCCGACTAAGGATAAAGCCATACTAGTCAAAGTTCGCGTATTTGTCGGGATTGTAGAAAAATGTTCATCGATCTGTCCCACCTTATAGTACTAACAGTTTTGAGGCCTCTCCTAAGTATTCCTAAGTACGGGTTTTGTATCCCGTATTCAACGTTGAGGTATTTATTATCGTGAATATGTACAATGGAAGGGTTTGATGGCGGAATAGTGAATACCCCAACTATATTAGTTATATAATAGGTGATGGTCGAATATTGGGTACTCAGTGATGGTTCGTAAGAAAGAAAGAAAGTAGTTAATAGAGTGTGAAGGGCTTGGATTTAGGAACTGATTCAGATGGGAGCCGAACTGCCCAACCTCGGTGAATGTGCAGATAAGGTCGGGGTCTGACATCGGGCTGTCAACACCTGAGCTTAGTGATTACGGAGGCCTACCGGCAATTTATTGTAAATTATTAGCATTATGCACATTTACATACTTCAGTTGGAATTTCATGAATCCGACAGGAATTAAAATATATAACAGAATAAATTAATCTTTTTATGTAAGGTTTTGGTTGAAATGAAAAAGTCAGTGAGGGCCACGAGCGGGATTCGAACCCACGACCTTCCGCTCAATACGCCGCTGCTCTAAACACCTGCGCTGTCATGACTTAATCCAATCGGAGACGTTCGCCCCATCTCAACCTACAACCTTTCCAATTTTCACTCCTATCTGCCTTTTTCAAAAAATTCGAAAGGTTGTAGTTTGAGATGGGGAGTTGGTGTCCGAGTGGATCCAAGTAACGACAGCTCAAGTGGGTTGAGCGGTGGCACTGACTTTTTATTTCAACCAAAACCTTACATAAAAAGTTTAATTAATTGAAAGAAGTAATTTCATCAAGAGAACACTAAATATAATGGATATAACACTATTCCTCCCCCAAAAGGTGACAGTGAAAACTCAATATGTTATTCGATTGACCAACATGACAGATAAAGATCTTGGAAACAAGAAAAAACCCAAATATTATATCTATCTGAAAGCTTTCGTTGCTGTGCATTTTCTTTTTACTAAATTATTTCTTATAAACATATTAAATTAGTTGTTTTCAACTTTTAAGAAAAGGAAGAGTAACAACATGCAAAAAATCTATATTTTTTCAAATATTGTTTTATCATTATAACAGGAAGTTGATAACGTAAAAATTGGACCATCTTAGTAAACATTGACGCGTTCAAAGGTGTACAGACAGATAATCGCGCCGGAAAGTCTTTGAGATACGGTTCAGAAAAGTATGGCAGGTCTAGATAGAGAGGTACATTAGGGTCAACTTTAAGGGGGTTGGCCCGGTGATAAACAACTCGGAGCCACCCCACAACTCTCTTCCCACGGGACTAATAGCAACACGCTTCTCCAGATCTGCGAAAACCCGAGAGATTGATCTCTAAAAGAACAAACTGAAGGGGTAGTTGAAGCGAGTCTGCTAAAATAAACCCCGGGTCAATCGAATCACCAAAGTAGAAAACAACGGTTACAATTTATTCCTCATTATCAATGTAAAAAAAACACGGTTATAACATGTTTATAGGGCAGTTGATTAATGATACATGATTGTCAGAAATTTTAAAATCGTTTATATTCTTGTCTGAAAATAACTGGCCTGGTTGACCCATTTTATGAGCTACCGCCTGAAACGGAACGTTATGTAAAAGTGCCTTTTAACAGAAGATATAATCTGGAAGAGTTGTCAAACAGAAAAGGCGTATGAGATCCCCTTTGAAAGATATTTACTCAATATCTCACTGAAACTCGGCAAAGGCCTTGGAATCTTTAACCTGTACCGGTTTTCAGAAATTCAGGTGAAATATCTGATGAACAATCTACCTCTAAGTCAATTCACTCTCCATGTTTACCAAACTGTGAATAAACAAGCCTGAATTATTATAATTTGACTTATTGACTTATTTTTAAAATGGTTCTAAAATAAGTAGTATGTAAATTTATACTCGATATACTATATCTATACTATCTAGTACGTAGCACTAGAATAAATAGTAAGAAGTAGTTCTTTGCATATCGTTCAAAAATAAACTATAGTCTAAAGTGTACAGGTCATAAAAATTAAGGGGATGTGGTAGAAATTCGTAGCCAAATACTTTTCAATTGGACGCAGTTGGTATTGAAACATGAAGTATGACCCGGTTATTTTTCGAGCAGGTTTTAACCCATTCGATCAATTTGTGGATAGTAAGTTTTTGATTGCCCGCCTCGGCCGAAAAGAGAAATTGATGACTTGAACTACTGACTACCAGAAACAGTAAGTTTGTCAGATTAATTTTGCGTTTTGGCCTGCAACCAAACGGTTGACTGACTGGCTAAATTATTGCTCAAATCGATTGTCAAATATGATCCGTTTGTCATTTTGTGTTATTATGCGCTAGCTTATTTTCTTTGACGTGCAATCACAGAAACACAAATCCGTTGATGTTTCAGCTGCCAACGTCCGGTCAGGTCATTCGGGACAAGCGTCCCGCAAATTTAAACTATTTAGATCAATTTTAAGACTCAAAAAATTTTCGGTCTTCTAATGTCAAAAAACATAGATAAACTCATAAATAAATTGGTATTTACTCTACATTGTACATGCCTAAAACACAGAAAGTTTGAAAGAAAATGAAACAAGTTAATAATGCCCATTAATAAATAAATATTGTTTAAAGTTTTGGAGATATTTTGATTTTAAAACACTATTTTCCACAAAGTTGAATAAGAAAAAGGAATAACAAAAT
The DNA here is from genome assembly GCF_000648675.2 of Cimex lectularius. Lineage (NCBI taxonomy): Eukaryota > Metazoa > Arthropoda > Insecta > Hemiptera > Cimicidae > Cimex > Cimex lectularius. The sequence goes on along the minus strand of NW_019394175.1, from coordinate 18,978 downwards.
TAGATTAATGGAAAACTATGAAAACTCAACTGAATGGTACTGGTGTGTCCCAAGGCAACATATATTTCAAAACCTGTCATTTATACCCAGAAACGCTTACATTCGCCACGTAGCTTTTATACTGAAATGGTTTATAGTTACGAAAGTAATTTTTATTTTAATGTGATTGCATAGAAAATTGAATAAAATTGACATGCGTGAGTATGTTTAAGGCCATGAAAGACGCGGCTGGAAAGATAGTTTAAAAAAACACAAAAATGTTAAAAGCTTTTCTCAAGTGAGAAAATTGACAAGGAAGTTAGAAAATATTAGGCTAGTGTAACTTCATTTTAAGTCAATTGACCGGTAGTGACTTAATTCACTTATTTACTCGAAGTTGAAGTTTGAAGAGTTCTAATTCGATGATGGCACAATCAAATTCCCTAGCTCTGGCCATCGGGTGGTGTCCGTGCTTCTTCGACGCCGATAATTCATCTGTAACTTTTACGGCCGAGGTTGGGGCATCGCTTGCAGTAAACCAGCCGGCGTGGAGTTGGAGCAGCTCCAGGCCCGAGGATGGTGGGTTAGACATACTAATAACAATGGACCCTTGGACCAAGTTCAACTTCACTTCGTTACTTGCAGTTTATCTCTGTCTTGTTGCACTAAACGATTTGAGCAATCGAGAACGGCCGAGTCTTTAAATACCGAGACAAAAAAGGAAAAAATGAAAACAAAAATTTTAGAAATATCGTTTTGAATTAATCAAAAATTCGTCAGAGTATAAACTCAGGCAAATTAAATTTGCGGGCGAATGAATTAATTGTTAATTAGTTAACGGGCTGTAATTGTGCCTTTATTTATTTACGCGTTGAAAATTTGTGTTTGCTGAACTGAGAAACATTTATTATTCCCACTCAAGTTTCACCTCTTTACTTTTCTTTCCGTCTGCTAGACGTCCCTTGTCTTATTTTCAATATCTGAATTTCTACTTGAACATAATCTATAATTTCATTTGATAATCAGCTTTTATTGAAAGTTTCAAGTATTAATAATTATTCAATTCATTAATTTCGTGGTCCGTTTGGCCAATTAATATATTACAATTAATTAAGGTTTTTAGTGGGATGGGAGATTTGGGAAGTTAGTGTCCGAGTGGATCGAGGTGACGATAGCTCAAGTGGTAGAGCAGAGGCATATCTAGCCGAAGATCGTGGGTTCGAATCCCGCTCGTGCCATTGACTTTTTAATCTCAACTAAAAACCTTAATTAATTGTAATATATTAATTGGTCAAGCGTACCACGAAATTAGTGAATTTAATGATTTAAAATGAAATATACTTCACTAAAGCTCTCCGTGGCCATTTCATTTGTCGTCGAGAATCCAATCCGATTTCACGACATTTGAAAAATGGCAAAAAGGAGGGAAAATTCAAAAGGTCGGGTTGAGATGGGAAGTTAGTGTCCGAGTGGATCGAGGTCACAATAGCTCAAGTGGTAGAGCAGCGGCGTATTTAGCCGAAGATCGTGGGTTCGAATCCCGCTCGTGCCATTGACTTTTTTTATCTCAACTAAAAACCTTAATTAATTGTAATAAATTAATAATTATTTTAATGAGACAATTGAAATAACTTCTATGGATTGGTCAAAGGCATTAAAGTTTAATTAAGTTCAAAATTCTTTTAAAAAAAGCCTTTCTACTTCTTCTTTTGATAACGATTGGGGGGGGGGGTTAAAGTAAGGCTAAAATCTTAGTTATGCTTGTTATTTTGGAATTTTTTTTTTTTTTTTTGACAGGGGCATCCGACAGCTTGGTCATTTCAGCCCCGAAACACTAGCAATATATCACTACACCCTCGATACACATACACACACACACACACACACACACATGATCACACAAATAAATACATTGATACCTATTTACATTGATTGCACTCATACTGTTTGGTAGATGGAGTACTCGATATTCCTCGATCTACCTGTTCCGTATAATAGACTATTATAATTTGGGGTCGATGGGATACTTCAAAAGTTTCCCGCCGTAGACCCATGTCACTCACGTAACATGGGGGCCGATGAAGAAGCCACTTGGCCATCAGCCTCTCCCTATTCACACCAAGAAATGCATTCACTCATACAAGATACAGAAACACATAACTTAACTATATATACAATAAAAATTCCCAATTCCCTTAAAAAGCGGAATAAGCGTCCCTGAAGGGAGCCAAGGCACGACAGGCTTCGACACATCGAGCAACCTTTCTCTGCATAACAGACACCTGGGGGGAATTGGCCTACCAGCAATGTCCATGTGTATTAAATTTTTTTCTTGATTAAAAAAATATTTGTTGTAAATCCAAAAAAAATTGCCACCATGTTTCATCATAATTATGGTCACAAATTCATTGCACTGTACAATCAAAATGTTAGATGTGTCGATTACTCGTTTATTCAGGAATTATCTAGATCTTGGAATCCGGATCAAGAAACAATTTTAAATGTTACTGTCAAGCTTCAGTTTCCTTTGCCAGTTTTCACGAAAATGGCTATTTTAAATATGATAACAAAATATAATGCAGATTGATCGTTTGATGATTAGAGGCGTTTTGTTCCCCATTTACGCATATAGGGTAATTATTTGAATGATTAGGTTTAAGACCTGGTCGGTTAAAATATTAAGCTTATTTTCAAATAAGTCAATGACTTTTCCGATTTTTCCAAAGTCTAATATAGACAAAGTCCCGACATTTTTAATGCATTCATGATGACATACAATTCAAGTTTGAATATAAAAACAGTCGTTCGGCTACCTGGACAGATGTGGAAGTGGTGAGAGGTAGAGAGGTTACATTGATGCATTGATGGTGTACAAAAAATTAGCTATAACTGCAATTTCAATTATTTCTCTTCTCACTCGTTGGTCAAAAACTGAATTGTTCTAATAATAAGACACTTAGTACATGCTTCTGGGGTGAAGTTAAAGGAATAACATTCCCAATTTTAAGAAATTATAACTACACAAGGACAACGGTTAATAGATTGTTAGATAATAATCAAGGGGTTTAACAAACAGTGAAATGGCAATAGAAATATGAACAATCCTTTCATGTTCAAAGACATAATGCATATTCCAGTGGTTTTTTTTTCAAGTTAAAATATTTAATATATAAATATATACCCGATATAAATTGTTGCTAAAGAGGTAAGCATAAAATGATTCTATGCATACTAAACTCAAGAGCAAGGTAGAAAGGTTGAATTTATTAAATATTGTATACAGGATTTCGTGTAGTGAATTTCCAATCAAATACATTGGTTAAAAAAAACAGAGAACAAAAAATAGAATTTAGTAGATCCAGAAATAGTACCGGACTATCGAAACATTCACTAACAAATGGGCATCTGTTTGACTTTTTGAATGATGAAATAATTTACAATTTTTTTTGTATCGATTGCTCAAAAGTAGAATAAAAGAAGTTCTACAATATGGAAAGTAATAATCATAACGTCCGGACAGATACTATGGGTATGAGTTTAATTTACGAAGTTCTCATTAATTTTAGAAAGAGGCGGTTTTCGATAAGAAAGCTTAGAGAATAACGTAGGTCTATTGGTAATTTTGAAACTGAGTTGGTCTTCAAAAAAATTTGAAATTATCTATTAAAAACTTAATTATATCAATTTGTAGACATTTTTATGATTGTTTTGTAAGTCAGTTTATTTGAATCAACTGTGCAAACAAGTATTCATCATGCGTAATTAATACAGGCCGTGATAATTAAGTTAATATAAGTCGAAACCATGGCAGTAACAATTGAAACTGTTTCTTCATTGAGTTCATACCAATATTATTCGTGCTTAAACACTTCAATTTTTTAATTTTTGATATTAAAAGAAACGTTAAAAGTTGAAAACTTTAATAACGACTATCGTCTGTTGCGCTCGTTTCTAGTTTAAAGGAGTTGCTTAAGAAACTTAAAGTTTTTAATGAATCTCAGCAACTGTTCGGTGGAGGGATGAGCAACAGACTTAATATAAGTGGGCGATGGACTTGCTATGATGATTTGAATTTTCATTGTCTTCAATTTTGTATTTGAATAATTACTATTGACCGATAATCGTTTTTCATTTCAATACATAATTGATAGCCTGCGTAATTTAAAAAAAAAAGGTTTTTGCTTTTGGTTAATTGTTACAAGTTTTTGAAATATAAATCCGCTGTGTATTATATTCCGTAACAAACAATTATCATACTTTTTATTTCATTTAATTTTTTTTAAATCAACTAACAATTAACAAATTGAAAGGTAAATAATCAACGTTACGATTTAAACCCCTTCTAACAATCTTCCTGTTTTTAGTATTAGAGAGGCATTGTCTCCCTACAATTAAACCTAAATAAGGTCTATTGTGTCCATCTTTTACTAAGGGAGTTGTCAAAGAAACTTCCTTTTACTGAATTTAAGCAACTTGTGAAAAGAGAAAGACTTAATTTTGGGCTTCCTCCAATTGGCAAAATAGCCTGTTGATTTAGTCTTCTTACAAAATAAATGTCGTATTGGCTCAGCTTATTCTTCTACGTCCTCCTTAGTTTTATTCAATTTATTAATTGATTTAAGTTTTGAAGAGTCGAAATCGATGGAAATGCAAAAGCCGGCATTTTCTTCTTGTTAGGTTTCTGAAGCTTTGTCGTTAGAAAAAGCGCGTGGCCTGAAAGACTGCAGATATTATCCGCATCCCATTTCCTACTAATCCTGGCCGTGATCCTACTGTCCTATGGTGAAGGGAAGTTTTGTCCTGATAAGACTCTCAACGAACATCAGATTTCAAGATCCTTGAATTGTTTTATCCCTGGTTGTATTTATCTGGAACGTATACAAGAATGTATTTTTATAAGCTGAATGTATAATTTAACAAGTATAATATTTTTTAATTATTCTTGCTAATTAACTTTTTACATAATAACACTTTTTGGAGGATGATATTTAATTCTAATTTTGTTTTTTGATATCATTTTATTATGCCTTATATATTTAAATGTAACACATGTATAATCTGCTTTAATTTAATAATAAATGATAACTTAATACTTAATAACGACGATATAATTTTAATGTAATAAAAGCTACGAGAGAAAGATTGAAATTAGACCCTGCAGTTATACAGTCACGCAAGATTGAGCTGTCTTGCGAGTTGCATACTGGGTTCATGGGTTTTCTACCAGAATGTATACAAGTATGTATTTTTATAAGCCGATGTATTTTTTAATTATTATATTATTTTTTATTTTTTTATTTGTTAATATTTTTTACACAGAAACGCTATGGAGGGTGATTTTGATTATAATATTACTTTTTGATAACATTTTATTGTGGCTTCCATGTTTTAATATATTGAGGCGGAGCCATTTGGGAATAATTTTTGAAAAAAAGTCTTATATATTTAAGTGTAACACATGTATAATTTGGTTTAATTTAACAATAAATGATAATTTAATATTTAATAATGATAATATAATTTTAATATAATAGAAGCTATGAAAGATTAAAATACGGCGCTGTAGTTATACAGTCACGCGAGATTGAGCTGCCATGCGGGTTGCATACTTTGTTTTAAAATACAAATGCAGAGCGATCAATTTTTCAAAACTATCGATCAATATATAGACGATTGTTTTCAACCAACTTGACACTTTCTTAACAATTAATTTACTCTACTAACTTTGTTGGGTAATTTTGAAGCGCATAACTTGACTACAACTTTCAGGTCAAAAGCCGCAGTTCAAACGAAAGCCAAGGCGTGGAATAGGCAATATCTACATATATGATATTTTAACAGCATACATATATGATGGTTTTTAACGAAGTGTAACGCAAAAAGTCTGATTTAGTTAACCGGAAACAGTTGTTAATTAAGAACGAACGTTGTGACTTTTCCCTTCTAATTTTTAGGAATAGACACCAAGGTAGCGGTATTTTAAGTGGCTCCTTTCACAAATATAAGTTAGATTATAAAAGAATAAAACAAAACAAATTAATTAATTTTTTTAGTTATTATTTTTATTCAAATCAGCAATTTGGACTGAGATTACAAGAAGTGATATTTAAAAGACGTAAAAGAAATTAATATCTATTCTCCTCCATTTGATAAAAGAGTATTAATAAAAATACATTAACAAAATAATAAAAATGAAAATGTTCCCATGTAAACATTGACAATTCAGTACAGAATATTTTATCCTCTTGCGTTGTTCACCCCTTGCTTTTGAAGTGGGATTAATTTTATGATATTTGAATGCAATGGAATTCATTATTATTAATAATGGAATAAAAATGGAATATTTGTATACTCCTACAACAGTGTCATTCTTAATTTCTGCAAATTTTCTCGCATCACTGGGCGAATTTGTACCCTCTTTGAAAACTCGTTCCAAAGGAGTTCAACAGGATTTATGATGGGACATTCCAAACATTAAATTGAAGCCCGTTCTAAGCATTCACCAACTGTGTGGTATCTTGCATTGACGAAACGATGAGAATACGGAATATTTCCTCCTCTTACACTGATCACCACTTGCTTTCGATGTGGGATTGATTTGGGTTTAAGTTGGCTCTATATGCTAGCCGTTCCAAACATTGCTTTAAAGCCAGTTATAAGTAGTCACCAAAGATCCTAGTTGTGTAGGACCTTGCATTGTAACTCATAAAAATAAAACCATCGCCAATTAGTGACATATAAGCAACAACGTCTTGTGACAACGCATCTTATAACGTCTCGTGCGGATGGGAAGGAACCGTCGATGAAGTTCACCTGGATAGAAATGCCTGCCCAAACCGTAACACCACCGCTTACGTAAATTCTCTGGAGTGAAAAATGTTGCGGGGATATAGTGCTCTCCTGTTCTTTTCCAGACCTTCTTTGGCCGTCAGAAGACCTCAAATAAAACCTTGACGCTTTTGAAAACAAGATTTTAGTCTAATCTTGCTCAGACTAAATGATGTGATTTCTTTCAAAATATGACCTCGCTTTGTCAGCAGGTCCGGACCAGTCGCCGGCTTTCTCGCACGTGATCCAGTTTCTGAAAGTCTTTGCCTTACAGTGCGTCAATTTTAACATTTCTAATTTGTTGAAACCGTTGATTAATCTCAAGAGGGGTAGAATTTCTCTCTTGGAGCCACCTGTACACCAGATATGGTCGGTATTACTTGGATCCCTTTGTCCCATCCTGCTGCCACTGATGATTTTATTTAAAATGTTTATAAAATTTGAATTTAGGAGCACCAAAATGCCTCCCACAAACCTTTTCTACTTATATGTATATGATATCACTTTTCTTTGTACTGACTTTTTTTTCGTTATGGAACATTTTATTGGGCTGATTTTATTTATAATCTAAAATATATCGATATATTTACAATATATTTCACTTATATAAAAGTTCTAAAGTACATTTGCATGTTAAATCTGAATAGTTTATTCATTCGTGGCCCATGATTACCATTTGTTACATTTCAATTTAAAGTTAGCCGTTGTGAAAAACAATTTATAATCAGAAAACCAATTCACTGAACAGTAGCATTCAATCTCAACAGTTTAACAATTAGAAGTAAAGAGGCGAGTTGATTTTCCTCCAGGCCCTAAATAATTTGAACCGAAGGGTTGAAAGCTCATTTAATCAACTTAAAATATTTTAATTTATACATTAATTTAAATAAAATTGAGTTGGCCCAGTTTGAAATCGAACTGTACAAAGGCATGAAATTATAATGGTTTTTAAATAGAACGGTATTAATTATAATTTTTTAAACTATCATATCAATAAGACCATTGTTTTCAACCAACTTGTCACATTCTTAACAAATAATTTACTCTACTAACTTTTATGGAAAATTTTGAAGCGCGTAACATGGCCACAAGTTTCAAAAGTTGCTCGTTAAAAGTAAGCCAAGGGGTGGAATAAGTAGTATCTGAATAAAGCAGGGTCAACATTGTACGCTTAATGAAAAAGTTCTGATTTTATGGATTTTAACGACGCTTTACGCAAAAAGTCGGATTTTGTTAACCTGAACCAGTATTCAAACCTCATCATATATTATCTTCAACGATTATTAAAATAATTTAATTATTCAAAACTATCAAATCAATATATAGTCCATTGTTTTCAAACAACTTGACACTTTCTTAACAAATAATTTACTCTACTAACTTTGTTGGGTAATTTTGAAGCGCAAAACTTGACTACAACTTTCAGGTTCAAAAGCCGCAGTTCAAACGAAAGCCAAGGTGTGGAATAGGCAATATCTGAATAAAGCAGGGTCAACATTGTTCGCTTAATGAGAAGTATTGATGTGATGGTTTTTAACTAAGTTTAACGCAAAAAGTCTGATTTAGTAAACCGGAAACAGTTGTTAATTAAGAATGAATGTTGTGACTTTTCCCTTCTAATTTGCAGGAATAGAAACCAATTGCGAGAAAAGGTGCCGGAATTTCAGGTGGCTATAAGGTAGATTTTAAAAGAATAAATAACAAATTAATTTTTTTTAGGTATACTTTTTATGCAAAACAGCAATTTGGACGGAGATTTAAGAAGTGATATTTAAAAAATGACGTGTGTAAAAGTAAAAAAATTAATATCTATCTTCTCCCGTTAAATAAAATAATAACAAAAAATAAATAAAAAAATCAAAATACTCAATAAACGGGGAGTCAAAATAAAGAGTGCAATGGGTGATCAAAATCAGGGTAGTTCAAGTGGTTAGAGCAGCGTATTTAGCCAAAGGTCGTGTATTCGAATCCCTCCTGTGACACAAATTTTTCATTTCGAAAAAATTCTGTATAATTAATTGAGTATGGCTTATATTTTTGTTAAAAATATTCAGTGAACAACAAAAAATAATTATTACAACGATTGCAAGTATTTACTAAAAAAAGACAGTGGCAATTTGATTTGATTTTCTCCGTGTATTTTCAGATCATCCGGATAGGTCCGACACTGTCTTAACATAACAAGCGATTAACGAAATCAGATTGCCACGGGAAAATGATCTATTGCGAAAAGGACTTTGAAAACATAAGGAAATCGTTTTAAAAATTGTTTCTTTTTTACGATAAACAGCGTGCAGGATTGTCGGACTAACGCCGTTGAGACAATAGTTGGAATTCCGGGGTGAAAAGCTTAACCTGAGAAAACGGTATAAATCCTTACAACACACTCCCCCGGAAAGGGATTGAACTCCCTAATCCTCAAACCGACTTGTAAACTCTCTATGGGACAAACTTTACGTGTCTCTGACAATCTGAAACGACGAGGGCAGTTTCTTGCCTTGGTACATTAATAAAAATGTATGCTACTTAATACCACCTGCATTATTTATAAACCAGTGAGGATGTAGAAAATAATTTTTGTAATGGGGTAAATTAAATAGTAACTTTTGTTTTATAAAATTAAATTTAGTTCGGAAATATTTTCTCTTGAATAATAAACATATTATAGACGGTATTTAAATATTTTCTTAGATGATTTTTTAATCAGATTTATTTTTAAACATCAAGTTATTTTAATCTATTCAGCTGCTCCTTTGACGCAGTCAACTATGCTCTCTTATTCTCAAAACTTGAATCATATGGTGTTCATAGTAAATTACTGAGGTGATTGAAAAGTTATCTTATCGGTGATGTCAAACACATAAAGTGAAATCCTATAAATCGAAATAAATTTAGCTAATTTCCAAACGTTACGCAAGAATCTCGTTTAAAACCACTTCTTTATTAAATTTTTAATATTAGTATCAAGCTCTTTTTTCACTCAAGTTCCGTTCCTCTTATTCCCAGATGAGCTAAAAATGTATCAATCCATAGAGTCTTTACTCCTTCAAGAAACTTCTCATGCGTTAAGTGAGTGGGCACAAAATTATTTACACTTGAGCATTTCTAAATGCTCCATCAGTACCCATTCCCGGCCTGCCCATCCTCTTTTTCAGCCGTACAATCTAAATAATTTCCCTCTAGATAGAATTTCACATGTATCAGATCTTGGGATTATGTTTGATTGAAAATTGATCTTTCATAAACAAAATTCTTTAAAACCGTTAGAATTTATTATCCACAATACCCATGGCTTCATCAGTCCAACATCTACTATGACTTCCTACAAGTCTTTTGTTATACCTCTACGAGACAGTAGAGTATGCTTCTATCATTTAAAATCCCTTCTACCACAATTATTTCACTCAATTCACTAGTTTTCGCGGTCTGCTTGACCTATTAATACCTTTCAATTAATTAAGGTTTTTAGTTGAAATAAAAATGTCAGTGTCACAAATGGGATTCGAACCCACGACCTTCGGCTAGATACGCCGCTGCTCTACCACCTGAGCCATCGTAACTTTGATCCACTCGGCCACTAACTTCCCATTTCAACCCCAAATTTTGAATTTTCCCTCCTTTTTGCTATTGTTCAAATGTGTAATCTATTTCATTCTCGGCGACAAATTTTTTAAAAAAATTCTTAAGCTCAAAGCTTTAAGATCACACGCAATTTAGATATTAATCATACTACTTCATAATCTATTCAATATTTCCACCCTCTCATCATACATCTGATATTATTTTCCTCTATGAGCTTCCTTATGCACACGTAGATGTAGAAGAAAAATGTCGGGATATTTTAGTAAGTAATTTTTTTTAAAGAGCTATTGAATAAATGAATGATAAAAAAGAGAAGAGAAATATCAGTAATTAAAATAAGGAAATGAAAGCATGATTTTAAAACATTAATACTTAAAGTGTTGGGCCTGCTCGAATCTGTGAGTCGCGAGCAAATATGATGAGGGGGCGACACAGACTGCCATCATTTAAAATTGCTATGAGTGCGGGTCCGGTCAGTCTCGCCAGGCCAACGTGTAAGTCGCAAATCTCTGCCAGAATCGAACATTCGGCGACAAAATGAAATGTTCCACCTTTCTGGAATTACATAGAGAGCACAATTCAACTGCTTTAGGGATGGTTAGGGATGGTTAGGGGGTTTTCCCTCCATGGAGTTAATTTAAGAATAGCAACTCGCACCTCAAACACACCGGTCCGCAATCAAGCTGCATACGCCAGTACAATGATCAAGTTCCGGATGTAATGTAAAACGGGACGGGACTATAGATTTTTTTCTGAAGCTCGTCATGGTGAGAAGGTTTTATTTTACTAAATAAAGCCATAAAGCCACTCCGTTAAATGACACGTCATTCACAGCCAATTCACGATCATATATCTGAGCCAGATCGAGCCAATTCCTAAACCAGAAAGTTTTGGCTTTTATTATTTCTAAGGCAGAGATTCATGGCCATTGCATCCCCCATTTGTACCTGTAACACACCGGTGAGACTTAGATCCTCAAAACATTTGATTAGTATGCCTATTTTCTTTGGTTGAATTTCATCTAAGGTTACGGTGTACAGACCAAAACTCTTATGAATTAATTAATAGTATGAATCACTGTGGCACAGAAGGACTTTAGGAAACCAAAAGTTTAATTCTATCTGACTTGTGATGCCTTTTCAAGATAAGATGTGACGTCTAAATGCGGTTTACTGGCGGCAGGACAATAAAATATTGCGTGATCTTTATGCTATTCCCGTTGTTCATGCTTTATGTTTTCTATTTTATGGCGGAATGCACTATCCTTGGGGAGGTGAGGTTTTTGCATTTAGGGTTTTTCGACAAAAAAAGGGTACCCCCCTTTGGTTGGGTTTCTAGTTTCTAAAAAGTTTGGCGCTTTATAATACATGGCCGATATGCATGGAAAATAGGTACGAACTGGTTAAAGAATTTAATTTTTGAAAAAATAATAATACTTCGAAGTAAACTTTTACTCCAACTTAACATTACTTATTTCGTAATAACTATTATTTAATTTTTATTTATTTATTTATTGTAAAAATAACTCCAGCCACGGAAAAAATTCCTGATGTAAAGCACTTGGTTTTTTTCTATCTTGCTGTAACTTACTTGAAAAAATAAAGAGTATTCTATTTTATTCTATTCTTCTAAAAAAGAGAGCTCTCATTAACAAAAATATAGAAGTAAAGTTTTGTTTTCAAAACACATAAAAATAAAAAAGTTATTTTTAAGAATTGTACAATAACAAGTGAGTTCAAAAAGAGTAATTGTTTAATATGTTAGCACGACTGGTAGCTCGATAGGAAAAACAAATTAAATGAAACAAACCATTGTAACAAATGGTCGTTTTAATTCTATTTTATCATTTTTTTCAAACAGTGTAATTAAATATTTTATTGGGTTGTCCGGAAAATAATGCAGGATTTTAAGTTTTCATTAAAAAAAATCTATATAAAATATTCTGTTTACGTTTACAGGATTACTCATTTNTGGGAAATTATTTTGATTAAAGAACATTGCTTTAAAGTAACTAGTTTCTTTTTTTTTGTTTAATACCAAAATCCTGCATTATTTTCCGGACAACCCAATATTAATTGCTCGGTGAAAAAAACTTGTTTTTATTAAACCTCTGGGACTTGTTCCAAGGCGAACGGGGAAACAAAAAAGTTTTTCGAAAAAAGATTACATTTCTAAACGGCACCGAAGTGTGTGCCGAGTGGAAAGTAGCGGGTCGTTGCAGAAGACTATGACTACGTCGTTTTATGAGTTTGTGAGTAGCTGTGTGAGTACTGTCTCTCCTCCGGGCTCAGCTAAATTGAATGTTTTTCCCTCCTGTGTTGAGAAAATATAATCCACTTTTCCAAACGGATTCTATTTTCTACATTATTCCCAGTGAAGACCACACATGATGACATCGGAAAAAGGAAAAACAATTTTTCGTCAAACAACTATTCAAAGGAGGTTCAGTTTCTCGATTTCTATATTATTACATAAATGAATATTAAATGATATTATAGCATGAAGTTAAATTTAAGTATGATATTTTGAAAATCACTACGGTAATCAGCATAAACACCTGGGGTACTTTCTAACCCTGTAAAACTGTTTAAAAACAACTTTACATTCGTAAAACCCCTCGAGGGAAAACAGTTTCTAAAAAAAGGGGAATTAATGTAAACGAGAAAAAATAGACAGAATTATAATTAAAACCAGTCTGGGCATGAAAAAAATTATAATTTCACGAGAATTAATTTAACTAAAATCATAAATTTAAATAAACAATTGTTTTTTAACATATTTGTTAATTAAGTGTATTGTAAGCTTTGATTGATAACGTTTACTGATCCGGCAGCAATAATAATTTTATATATTTTCCTAAAGTTTTCCGTTTTTAATTTAATAATCCTTGATACCAGAATTAAACTGATTACAATCTGTAAGCGCTGGTTATGAAATATAATCACGTCATGATAATTTAATATATAATAAAGACGATATAATTTTAATGTAATACTATGAGAAAAATTAAAATACGGCGCTGCTGTTATACAGTCACGCGAGATTGACCTGTCTTGCGGGTTGCATACTTTGTTTTAAATTGCAAATGCAGTGCGATCAGTTTCATCACAGTCGTATATAAATTACAAATTTATTGCTTAACCAGTTTAAACCTTTTGTCCGATCAATCGGAAAAGTCGCCCTTCGTGTATTTCTAAGCATAATCTGAAATTTCATAAATAACGCTCTTCTTTTTACAGTACTTTCACCGATTCTGTATTGTTTTCGCCTAAAAAAATGTATACTCGACAGTATTTTATACAGCAATAGGGTATTATTGGGTTGTCCGGAAAATAATGCAGGATTTTAAGTTTTCATTAAAAAAAATCTATATAAAATATTCTGTTTACGTTTACAGGATTACTCATTNTGGGAAATTATTTTGATTAAAGAACATTGCTTTAAAGTAACTAGTTTCTTTTTTTTTGTTTAATACCAAAATCCTGCATTATTTTCCGGACAACCCAATACATTTGAATATATCTTCAACGATTATTAAAATAATTTAAATATTCAAAACTATCATATCAATATATAGACCATTGTTTTCAACCAACTTGACACTTTATTAACAAATAATTTACTCTACTAACTTTGTTGGGTAATTTTGAAATGCAAAATGTGACCACAACTTTCAGAGAAAACGTAGACATAATTATAATTAAAACCAGCCTTGGCATGAAAAAAATTATAATTACACGAGGATTAATTTAATTAAAATCACAAATTTAAAAAACAATTGTTTTTTAACATATTTATTAATTAAGTGCATTGTAATCTTTGATTGCTAACGTTTAGTGATCCGGTAGCAATATTAATTTTATATATTTTCCTAAAATTTTTCCGTTTTTAATTTAATAATCACCGATACCAGAATTAAACTGATTATAATCTGTAAGCGCTGGTTATGAGATATGATCACGTCATGATATGGTAATAGTGCAAATTAAAACTTTGCATGCATACAAATCCTTGCCACGGAGAAAAATTACTACATGTATAACGAGAGAATTTAGGGGACAAAAAACAGTCCACGGAGGACCTCTGCGTGTTTTTACTTCTTTTCCTCGCATTTCACGAGTATTTTTACCCTGCAGCCATTTGATCTTGAATTGTGACTCTGCTTTAATATGAAAGCTAAGTCGATATTCCTCTGGGCGGTGTTAAACAACCTTTTGCTTTCACGCTAATAAATTACATTGATTTCGATAAAATAACATAAGCACTACACCCGAAACAAACATAGAAGAATGTTTTACTTCTTTTTCTGGTCTTTCACGCATATTTTTCAACCTGCAGCCATTTGAGCGTCTCGTTTCGACTCTTCATTTATATGAAAACTAAGTCATCTGTACCTCGTGTTGTCAAATACATGATAAACACTAGGCAAACAATTTTGGTGTGGTAGTGTTGAAAAGAGAAAAATTCCTTCAAATATTGTACGGATTAAGTACACATGTCCTGGTGCGGTATGCCCGACATGCTTGGGGATATCGGTACGATCTCGTGTGTTAATTCTCACCTTAATTTTATTTTAATACTAGTGTATGTGTTTCCACTTTTACTAAATTTTATCCTGTATTTTTAGTTAGTACATGAGCAAGTCCATTTTGTTTTATATATTTTTTTATTTTTTTTACGTTCTCTTAAGAAAATCATTATTATTATAAAGAAGAGTAATTTATTTTGGCAAAAAACTCCGGCAGACGGATTTCTATCCATGCTATAATGCTTATGTCAATTATTTCTTTATTATGTTTACATCAATAAGAGTATATCTAACTATCATTAGACAAACAATTATATATATACATACACACATATATATATATATATATTTACTCCACCAGAGTACTTGGTATTCCTCGAGACAAGGGGCGAACCTACTCTATTCTCGTTAATAACTTACTTTTACTCTCCAAAATCACACACTCACTCCAAAATACTCGATATTCTTCGGGGGGAAAATTATTAATCATAAATGGTAAAACTCATCCTGAATATGTAATATTTTCATAAAATACAATATTCTATTATACTCAACGTGAGATTGTACCTTAAATTTATGTAAATCTGATTAAATATTGGATTAAGTTATACATGTTAAAATATTTTCAGTTAATAAATAAAAATAATATAATTTTTGAAACATATTTCCCTTTAATCTTTGATAGTATGCCTTTTTAAAGAACAAAGGTTTACTGGTTTATTGACTACTTCATACGTTCTATTATAAGTTATATTTACGCATTACTATTTTCCATGTTCTTATGTTTTTATTAAATTTTTATATTCATTGTTCATTTTATTTTTATATTCATAAATTTTTATATTCATTGACCCATCAAAAGATCGGTCTACATTTTTTAGAATGCTCAATAATAAACAGTACTCTTCAGCAATAAAAGTTAGTTGAGTTTTAATGAACACATCTACCTTCTCCTCAACCAAGGAAAATTAATAATATTATTAAAATAAATTTTGAATTGTTCAATTATTTTACTGTACTTTAATGATTCATTTTTGTTCAGCATTTATAACACGTTAGACCGGACTGGCAGTTCATGCAATATTCATGAACCTTGCGCCGTGAATTTTTTACAATGTTAGACAGTGATTTGAAAAATTGTGTCCAAAAATGGAAATCATTCGCGTATATAGCGAACAAGAGCTTCCTTGACTGGATAATGTTAATAAAAATAAGGGCAAATAAATTTATCATAGTAATTTTCACTATTTATTTGAATTGGCAGATTGACGAGCACAACAACCAGAAGACATCATAAATCCCGAAACATAATCTGCTTTCGTCCAAAAAGCGCTTCCCAACATCCAACACTTGCCATTATTACACTTCCTCAAAAACGCCCATAAAGGGACGATCTCAGCCACTGACACTGACAGAGATACTCTAAAAGGGAAAGCAAACAATATTCCAGTTTAGAAAAATGCGATTAAATAGATGTAAAAAATTATCTACAATGCTTAAATTCATTAAAAGTCATTCACTAGTTATGTACGTTTTTGATTCCAACTTGAACATTTGATAATACTATTTTCATTATAATTGAAGATGATGAGATTCGTCCAACCAAGTAGCTATGGCGCCATTATTCTCTTTATAGAAAGCATTGAGAAACAGTTTTCCCCATCCAGTTTCCTATTGCTCCTCGCTTAATTTCCGGTTAGTTTCCTTCGTAATAGTCAACAAAGTAAATCAACAACATGCCGTTTGCATCTTGTTAGTCTCACTAATAGATTGGGCCATTACAAGCTAGAAGATTAATGGAAAAGCTCTGACAATTACGACGTCGTAGGATAAATAAGATTAAACTTGTGTCCAAGTTCCAACAGATAAGATTTTTAAATAAAAATTTCACGTAAAATAAAATGTGAGGTGATTAGTGACCGTTAGTCAATGATTATTTGGAGATCGTGAGATGCCGTCTGGGGTGACCTAGGTTTTAGTAAAACATTTTCTTTATCGTGCCAACGTTTCGATCTTTATTGAGATCATCTTCAGGGCCTGAGATTTACAAACATTGTTTAAATTTAACAAATGAATGTAGGATATTGATGTATTTGTTAAATTTAAACAATGTTTGTAAATCTCAGGCCCGGAAGATGATCTCAATAAAATCGAACATTGGCACGATAAAGGAAAAGAAAATGTTTTTATAACACCTAAGTTACACCAGACCTCATCTCACGATCTCCGAATAATCGTCAAATAAAATGTAATCCAAATCAGATTTCTATAAATAAATTTCTTGTTTTTATGCATTTTATAACTGCCACAGCTGTTATTCATGTTAATATAACGCTACCCATCATACATTACATTTATATGGATTTTTTACATAACAAAAAATACATATTTTAATGACAACCTATCCAAAACATTCCAATGTGAAATGTTATATTCATTCATAAATGATATGCAATCATATAGTTTCTTCTTATATATCTTATCGTAATTTAGTTTAATATGTAAAGTAGGAGGTTTATGAGCCGACAAACAACTGAGGTCCTCGCAGGTCCTCCGCCTGTTTTTCTTATTTTTCTGTTCTTTCGCGCATATTTTGTTTTAAACTCTTTCGGGCGTCTTGGTTTAGTTTGTACTAAAAAAACAGTAATAATTAAATGAAATCCAATAAACGATATATACTCTAGCGTTTATTTAATATGATAAATAAGCAAAGAGCACTCTTAGTTTGAACAATGCTCAGCTTGGCCCTCGGAAACATTAGTCTGGAGGGTATGAAAAGGCTAACATGATATGTAGAAAGAAAGTGGCAACGTCGATGGCCGGGTCGGCAGAGAAATTCTCAACTATTAAGAGCACTGCCCATAGATCTCGGCGGATCTGACCAGAAACAGGAGTGTAATTCCTTGACTCTTTAAAGAGAGCGTGTAGGATTGCAACCCTATTTAACTATTGTTCTGGAGCACAGCGAATCTCTGCTCCGATTCTTCAAGTAAACATAATCTTTTTATTGTATAGTGCTGATATGGTGCATTGTGTATTCAAGCGTGTGTTGAGCATGAATGTATTTAGTAGCGAGAATGAGCAGTGTGAAAAGGTAAAATATCGAGCATCACATCAACCCTCAATTAGGTTAGCTATAAAATAATATAAAAAATATATTTAAGGGGTGAGTGAGATTGCTAATGAATCGCAAATGATTGTGTTAGGTGCTGAAATGACCTAGCTGTTGAGAGCACCTCCCGGCCGGAGTGACCACCGACCTCGGACTGCCTACACCCGGGGTGAATGATTGTCTAATTTATTGCAAATTGCAAAAAATGAAATTGCCGGTGGACTGCGAATAGATGTGAAGATTTGAGCTTATATAAATTAGTGATCAATGCTAGTTTTATTATTTAAGATGGAAGGAAAACCAACTTAAAAATACAACAAGCACATCAAACACATCCGTAATTATACAAATAAACCCTAATCCTATCTTCCTTTTATCTAATTTTACTACAAATTATCAAATTAACATGCACACAAGTGATACACACAGTCCTAACCACTGACAGCGAACTCCGAGTGAACAAATAGCAAGAAATTCCTCTTTGAGGCCACCATGCGAAACAAAAACATTCGAAGTAATTTGAATAATTAATACTGTTACGCACAGAAGGTCTGCCGTGAGTATCGTTAGTGTGCGGACTGTTAAAGATTGCTCTGACCAATTTGTATTATTTTAGTAGTGTGGAGACCGAATTTCTAAACGAAAATTTGCATAAGTAGAGGGAAATTGGGGGAGCTGGGACACTTTTTTAGACCAATCAGAGCTCGCCAAACCCCACCACCAATTAGGCCACGCCCCCTTTACCCCCTCCCCTTCCCCCACTCCTCCTTGGCCCGCCCTCTTTACCCCCACTCCTTCCCCCTCCCTTTTTGGCCACGCCCCCTCTGTTTCCCACCCCTAACTTAACCATCCCTTACCATCCCTAACCACCCCTAACCATCTCCCCTCTCCTTCTCCCACCCAATCCCCACACCTCTTGGCCACCATCGGCCACCCCCCACCCTTATCA
>NW_019394174.1:210761-240751 GCF_000648675.2 Cimex lectularius | reverse complement strand
ATTTTACTTATTAAATTCATTAGAGTTCGTGGTCCGATTGACCGAATAACATTTTTCAATTAATTTATACAAAGCATGCTTGAGATAAAAATAGCAAAAAGGACGGAAAATTCGAAATGTGGGGTTTAGATGGGAAGTTGGTATCCGAGCGGATCGAAGTCACGATACCTCAAGTGGTAGAGCAGCGGCGTATTTAGCTGAGGGTCATGGGTTCGATCCCGCTCTTGACACACTGGCTTTTTAACTCAATCTATGCCTTGTATAAAGATTAATATACTGTGTAAAAACATATGATACCTACATAGAAACTAATTTCTGGTCTCTCAACCTTGATGACCACTTCAAAAAAATGCAACATTGTTGTGACAGTCGAAAACCAGTCGACTTTTTAAGTTTCTCATCCGAAGTAACCAAACATACTAAATCAGTCTTGAAAACTGTACTAAAGTAAAAAATAAAGGTAACATAGACCAGACTACTAGTAACTCACTTGGCAAAGAATACCAATTATAAACAATAACGTACTACTGCAGAAAAAGTGCATGGAACAAACAGGAATAGAAAAAGAAAAAACCAATAAATTTAACACATAACGGAATAAAATTACTTTAATCACCTCGAACACAACTAGCAATTGGTTTAAATTCTATGTAAAGAAACACAGACCCACAATATAGTGAAGAAACGCGTTTAACAGACCAAATAAGGGATGATAAGAAGACGAAAATGATCAGAAAGGATTAATCAAGAAGTTCATAATCTCACAAATCTCAAGGACATCTCACGACAAAAATATCAAACTTAACACAAAGTCACTCCGATCCACTACTTGGGGTGGTGAGCAGAAGACCAACTTCCAGTTCAATTACCCTAGCTTGACCGGAAAATGCCAAGGTTCTGGACAATCATCCAGCAGACCTCGAGCACTGCTCAAATTAGAAAAGGGATCTGCATTAAAAGAAACTTAAAATATGAAAGCAATCTGGCTATAAATCACTCCAATCCACCACTGAAGATGGCGGAACGCGTCAGATAGACCTAAATAACATCAAAGATAGGACGACCAGGATGATAGGAATGTCCAATTGACAGTTCAATTATCACAGACCTAGACTGAGGATTGTTAAACTCGTCCGTCATACCAAAATTGAGATGATAGGCAGTCCAGAATGATCTGAATCGACTCTCAGTTCAATCACCGCAGCGTGACCGGAGGCCAAGTTTCAGGTTCATTACTTACCCCGCAACTCTCACGACAACATGTCACAATATAAAACGGATCTAAGTAAAATAATAAAAAAAACATAGATCCATATCTGAATATAAACAAACGTGTCCGACAGACCCAAGAAACCAAGAATTACCAAAATCCCCATAATTATTAAACTACACATCCTTTACACCATCCACCATCTCTGATTAAGAACAAAATTACACAGATCTACCACTGAAGATTGCAAAACGCATAAATTTACTATTTCTATGAAGGGTATTGTAATGAACTTCGAAAACATATATTGATATTTTACCATAGTAAGTTCAAGAAAAATTACCCTGTTCTTTGCAACACCTGTGTCTGAGTATCTGATAGGTTAGACATTTCGGCACAGCACGTATCACAAGTATCAGTAAATTTCACTCAGAATCGGCCATACGCTGTTAACACCCCTATTTTAGGCCAAAGCCCACGTGGCTTTCTAGGATGTAATACCTGATAGTTGGGAGTATTCTCATAGGTAAATAATTATGCCTTCGCTCCTCATAGAAAGCGAGCAGGAAGACAAGTTATTCAAGTAATCAGAATATTATTTGTTCTTACATTTTGCACATTTATATTTTAACAATGATTTCACCTTAAATGTTATATGTCTTGTGTTTTACTATACAATTACACTAGATTGAACGGTATAAAATCTCTGTAATCTCTTTTCTTTATTATATTATATTTTAATGCGATATTGCATGACTCGAGTCTAAAGTTATGTGATACAGTACATGAACATATGTGTCATCTTAGATCTCGAGACTTACGTTTACATCGGCCAATCATGCATTGTCGAGGATCACGTTCAAGAGACACTTTCGATCAAGCTAAGATAATTGAAAGCACTTCGTGGTTTGATATTACACACCGCTTTAAAGGACTTCACAAACGGACTCCCTTGTCACGCTGTACGCAATCAATTTCAGCCCAGGTTACGTGGCGAATCTGGTTTTCCTACCGAAATTTATTCACCCCTGTGGTTGGCGAGTGCAATTGACGGCATCATCGGCAAGATAGAAATTGTGCTCAAATAAGTTTTGGACCGATTGTTAACGCTACTTCCTAATATTCGGAGTTGATACTACAATATAAATTTCTTTCTGCCGTCAAAAAGAAACTTTTAAAATCATGACAGTGCTTTCGTACCTAGTCCTTCAGAAAATATCGCAATTTATAAAAATATTGCTGTTTCAAATTCAACTATTCTTCCCACTTTCAACTAAGTCTTGGTGATTAACTTAATTGCTTGTGCTATCCTTGTCAATCTATGTCTAACTCATTAGATGGATTCTGTTGTCTGCTTAAGTTCCAAGCACCATGGAGACCATTATCCAAATTTATTGGTGAATTGAGCTGTTTGGCAATAAGTGAGACTTGACAAAGTTGGGCAGAATTATTAAAGTGCGTTAGTTTTCCTTTATAATATCGCGAAAGAGATAGATAGACAGATAGAGAGGGAGAGAGAGAGAGAGAGCGAGAGCGAGAGCGAGAGAGAGAGAGAGCAAGAGAAAGAGAGAGAGAGATTTTGCGCGCGTGTACTAAAAACTATAAAACTATATATATATATACATATATGTGTGTGTGTAAAGATATGGTATGTGAAAATTACCTATATTGTAAAAAATTCACGGACGCCTAAATTGACAAACAAATGTACACATGTATTATTTTAAACGTTTTGCATTATTTGATCCAATAGCGAAGATATTTGTGATTATTAGAATTATTATTTCATATTTTATGATGCGGAATGCAGTTTCAATTATTACCTACGCATTGTTAATTTTTTTAAATTTATTTTTGTCAGTTTCATTCTTATATTTCCTTTTTTTTAAATTCAATTAGGAAAGCACGGTACTTTGAATTAATATTGAGAAATATGAAATTATGTTTTTATTAAAAAGGTTGTTTGTACTTTATTTTTCGTTTTATCTTTTATAATTTTTACGCTACGTACGTGAATCATGACATTTAATTAACGCTTGAGTTCATATGAATAATGTTGCCAATTGTGTAATGTATTTGATTGTTCATTTCTCCAGATAAAAGGACCTCTGTCAGTCAAAAACATTTATATGTGTCAAACGGCTGATTTTTAAGTAAAAGGGTAAATATCGTTGAGTTTAAATCTGTCCGATTTTTCTTTTTTAGTAAAATAAAAATATGGCAATTTTATTTTCACCTTTTACACTTCAAAAGGTATGCAGAATCATTAAAAAACGCTTTCAGAGAAATAAATAACGTCAGCAAACGGTGAAGCGTTATAACATTTTGTGCATGCGCACATGCTTATCAGTTTGGTAATAAAATTCATCGGGGATCATTTAGATAGAATAATCCGCATAATCCCTGAAAATTGCAGAAGAATTCAACAAATGGTTTTAGATGTATAGCTGTGTACATAGTTGTGCGCTTGCGCATGTACATGCTAATCCGTTGAGAATCAAATTCAAAATCTCGGCAAATTTCCTGGAACCTTGTAATGGTTTCAGTGATATATTTTACGTTCGCATCTAGGAGATAACGTCCATCCAATTGGGATGAAAATCATATGGGCCATATAGGAACGAACCCGCATAATCTTTGAAAATTTCATAAAAATTGGTCTGAAGGTTTCGGAGTTTTACTGATTAGAAAGAATTGGCCACAGACAGGCAGACTGAAAGACACGGAAACATATTAGTTCGGAAAGGTCTGAAACGCAAAATGCGAGTGGAAATTTTGATGTAGGAGGACAAACTTTTTTTCGAATTCTCGCATGGACACATGCTTATGTTTCTTCGATAGTTCGGAAGCAAAAAACATTATATATTAGAAAAGTTTTAAGTATTCATACTAATTGTTTTAAATTTCATATTGATCTTAATGGTAAACATTTTAGGTATTTATTGTTATAATAAACGACGCCTGGTTATTTTCTAAGTTCACATTTTCTTATTATGTCCTCGTTTCAACTTTATACATTAATCCGTTTATCAATGCAATATTGGGAACAAAATAATGTATTTTAAAAATATACCTTTTCTTTTAACTTGACATATAGAAAATTGTAGCTTTTGAAATAACAGGAAGCGCAAATATATCAAAATCAAAATGATTAATATAATTAATATATATCCAGGCTGTAAGGTATATTTTTAACATCTGTTAAAAGAAGAGGATGAATGTATTTTCACTCAGCTCTCGTTTTCGTATTATCCCAAAAATATTCCGCCTAACACTAACTTCAAATATTTTTTCATCACCTGTGTCTCATGAGCACTATTGAATACATCGTACATCGGCCAAATTGTGCTGTCCAAACTGTATTACTGTAAGTATATACAATAATGTAGTAAAATTTCCGTGTGATCAGTCTGCGCCGTGATCAATATGCAGTTTCCTATCAATTTAGTTTGGCTATGCACACTATTTTGGTCTGTTTGGTGAGACATACAATAAGAACGGAAACGACCAAACGAATAAATCAATAGTGTTTTTTTCCTTATGGGAGTTTGCTTCTGTACAGGACATATGTACCCTCAGGGTTCAAGCGTAAATGTGCACAGAGGCTGTCATATGAGACCTCAAACCTCAAAATACATGTGATAAACGCTACTAACAAAATTTTTTTTATTTATTTTTATTTGTTTCGTATTGTATCGACTTTCCTAATTCGATGGACGCAAGAATTTAACTTCTAAACCCCAAAATAAGCGATACAAACAAAAAAATAAAAATACATATTCACGATATAGTTACTCGCTTTTTTATAGAATAGACCTTCCTATCAAATCGAATGTCGCAGCCAATTTAGGTATAAATAAGCTACTGCATACTCAGTGACAAGTTAAAGCTTTTCTCTTCTCGATACAAGAAAATAAATGATCGATAATTTGATTCAGCTTCGGTGTGGAAGCGTTGAATTATCCCTCGACTCGGCCAAGCTTAGGTGAGAAAGCCGCCTTAGGGTACGAATTCATAGCGTCTGAGATTCGAACCCGGGAACCTAACAGTGATATGTCACTGTGTCAACGCCAACCCTTGCTCTCTGGGATTTATTACAATGAAATTTCGACGTGTTCCAGCATTTCACCATCTTCAAATTGGGTGATAGAATGAAAATTAAAGCCTTAAGCTAACTCTCGCCCTCGCATCATCACTTAAAGAAAATTCTTAATTGATAGACCCACCACTGATAATGAAGAAACGTGTCTATCATACAAAACCCAGAGAGGATAGGAAAGCCACAATGATCGGTAACGACAAAATTTGTTAGAAAAGAATGTCAAATATTCTCTTATCCCCATAAAAGGCAAATCTTTTAAGCAAATGATGAACAGCAGGGATCATAAGATGGATCACTGAAGGACATCAATAGTTATTTCTTCACTTTCTTTTTTTTCTTATTTTAAGTTTTTATATCAGAATTATTTAGTGAGCTATTAATCACAAATCAGAGTTGTGATTGGTTTACCAGCATTGTTTGTCAGCAACGCTAGGTTGAACGCCCATATGCGTATCAATTCATGATATTCAGAAATGCACGCGCTAGTTGAACTACATGGTGATGATTGGCCGTTGTAATTATTTTGGTAAATTGCAATTTGGCCCTGGGTAAATGCTAACGGGACCTGGGGAATTCAATATGTATATAATATTATACCTCCGCTTAAATTGGAATTGCCAAGAGAGTAAGTCAACTATCGGGGGGACTTGTCGATTAGGTAGCTCCACTTATTGACATGCTAATTGCTGGCGAACCGGTCTTATTTAGATCACCTTCTTAGTTCCTTCCTTGAGAAAGCAATGTTTACTATTTTTTCTGATTTTTTTTGTTTATACTTAAACATGCGTACGGTAATCATCTAGGTTGGAAATTTTCAGCTTCCTGTTTCCACGTTTTAAGTACAACGTAACGATTAAAGGTGCAACAGTACATACTTTTTTGAATAGAAAAATAATTTTTTTGTAACTCACTTCTATTATTGAAGAAAAGACACCTACATGCAAAGAAAAAGAAGTACATGCGAAAAAATGGAAGAGGAATGGCATACTAGCACTAGAGAAAGAGAGACAAAGAAATACTTTCCGATAATACTTACAGGAAAGAGCTAGACAATTTAAAAATGGTATACAATCTAACCCAGATACTGACAGGACAGGACTAGATATTTTTTGAACAGTTTTCATATTATTCAAAATTAAAAGTGTACATGCCACGAACTAACCGACCAAGCATGTGAACATTTAATATATCACTGCCCCTTCTCGGAGCTTACTGAAGTGACTTAATAAAACATACATATACAACAGGACATGAAAGGATGGTGTAAAGACATATATGAATATTAAAAGAAATGTTAGAGTCTTTTAATCAATTTCTACCCAATATCATTGGAAGTATTTTTTACTTCATTTTCCCAGTTTCATTTTTTATTTAATTAAGTCCTTATGTAATTTATTGATGATGCAAATTTACAATTCACTTCTTGAGTGACTTGTAATGTTTTCTTATTTTGTTGTTTTAAAGTTGTTGGGTTATTTAAAATGCTTACATTTTTCTATCTTCATAGCACTAATCATACAAGAATTAAGCAACAAAGGCTACAATGTAGTTAACTGCACCAACGCTTTATCGAGTCAAAAATTACAACTGAACATTTCGTTGATATAGATTCAAATACACACAAAGAAAATATATATGATATTCAAAAACATCTTTACAACTTAAATAAAGATTGAGGAACCATAAAAGTAGAGAACCTAAAGCGACATGCAGAAACTGCGAAGGTGACCTTCCAGCGAATTAAAGAATGTGCAATGCCTTTAATTACCAACTAGCAAAAAGTTCAATAAAGCACAATGAACGGCGACAACAAGAAAGAACGAACCAGAGTGGAGCACCGAAACCACCGGAACTAGACGACAACAATTTTCCTTCCCTCTCTTATAAGAAGAACGAAGGTCTACTGCTTCCAACATGGGTGATATTTCTTACAAGAACTGCTGCTAATCAACGGGCTGAGGAAGCTACCTTCAGCATAACATATTGGAATTCCGCCTGGACTCCAACATTTTCTACCCCAAATGAATTTACTTATCACATCCTCTTTTCGACATCCTAATTGTAAGTAACATCTACCATATGACTCAGGCCCTTTTTGCACAATACGGCAAATAAAACTCCCACAGCTGTCACACTAATAATTATTTTAAGGAATGCAATTTCCATCCATCATAACATATCACAAGCTCATATTAACAGACCATATTCACCACATTTACCAAACAGCTGAAAACAATATGGATAAAAGAACTCTCGATTGATTAATATCGTACTATTAATCCAGTGGTTGTTAATAATAATATATATATACTTGTAGATGAAAATAATTGAAAAAAAATTACTCCCCATTTTGGTACCCTTTAATTCCTAAATTAAATAACTATTTACTCTATTTGTACATTGTACACACTTTATGTCATAAAAATAATGTTACTGTCGTGAGACAAAAAAGAAGAACATGCACAAATTATTGTAAAGGAGAGAGAGAGAGAGAGAGAGAGGAGAGAGAGAGAGAGTGAGAGGGACTGAGAGTGAATGTTTGTGTACGTGCGTGGATATGTGTGCTTTCTCTGGCTCTCCTGCGTTCATTAAATACAAAGATAAACAAGAAACAAATTTAATAGTATCTTCTATGAGATCGACCAGGGTTTGCTCTATACTAGTCTGGTGGATTACGGTTGTAGTCAGAAAAACAAATAGGGTTTCTGTGCCAACGCCAAGCTTTCGACTATATATTTCTTCTTCTTCGGTGTCTTCAGAGAATAATGTTAATTAAATTTTGCATTCATATACATATAATACAGATTCTTGACAACCTAAAGGTACGTAGCCAAAGTTACGGTTAAACATGTTAAATAACAAAAAACTTTTCCGGCAGACAGTTAACCAAGGTTAACCAAGCTGCATGCCCAATGCTTGAAATAATATATATACATATATATTTGAACTTTGAACTTTTATTACTTTTATTGATATTAATAAAGTATTATTATTATAACAAAAACCTCTACTTCACTACTATTTTAGCTATTTCGTGGGTTTCATTTTCGTCGCAATAGCACATAATACTGTTTCTCTCACTCTCACTCTTTCTCTCTCTCTCTCTCTCTCTCTCTTTCTCTCTCTCTCTCTCTCTCTCTCTCTCTCTTTCTCGGTTTATTTCTCGGCCTTAACCAGTTTTATTTGTAATAATCCTGAAAGTTTCGAAAATGTGGGCCAACTACAAGTTGGTATACAAATACACGTTATTGTTTCAACTTACATTCAAATTTACAAAGTCCAGGGGCCATTTTATGATTGGCTGGGTTGTGTTAACGCAGAAGGAAATCGTTCGAACACCTCATTTAAATTAATGAATTAGCCACTTGTGGGTAGCAAGCAGATAGTTCACTTTCACTTATGTAACAGTTCAAGGGACGTAAACGTGGATTAACTCCTAGGTTAAAATCATAAATTAACATTATTTTCTGAGTTAATTTTCGTTATATGTGACTTTATATTAGTATTTAATTCACCATTAGTCTATTCATTGTGAAAGATGCCAACATCAAAATAATGTAACTGGTCTCTCTTTTTTTATGATGCGCTGAAAAATGAATCTACGTACATCTACGTCGGTATCAATAATCAACGCAACAGGTATTTTTTGCTATTGTGATAAAAAAATGAAACGTACGGTACATACCTATGTAATCAAACTTTAATAATACACGAGTGGTGTTTAGTGACCGTTAGTTAATATTATTGAAAATCGTGAGATGCGGTCTGATGTGACGTAGGTTTTAGAAAAAACATTTTCTTTATCGTGCCAACGTTTCGATCGTTATTGAGATCATCTTCAGGGCCTTGGCTTTATAAAAATTGTTTAAATTTTACAAATACCTGTAGGATGTGAAAAAAATGAATTTATACAATGCTAGAAATTTCAGATCCAATCCAAGTATTTGTACTAGCTACAACTCAACACTAACACCATCCACTATTATTAATAATACTACATCCAATATATTACATACACACAATCCAACATGCATTTCCATGCCATTCATTCATGGCCTGTGACATAAATTAAAAATATTTCTCTCTTCTGATTTTTTAAAATAGCTTTTAAAAACTATAAAACAATTCACACACTTTTTTCCAAAATTAATGATTGTTTAAATTGTCCGGCAACTTACATCGATATAACATCCCAATATCTGGATAAGAGAGTGAAACAACATAATTGTTGAACATGAACATAATTTCGACTTCAACAATCCAAAAATATTACACACACAACAAAACAAACATAAAAGTAACTTTTTAGAAATGGTTTACATCAACAGGGATAAACACAGCATCAATTACAGAACAGACACATGTAAACTCCATCACAGTTACGCTAATATCATTAACCAAATTCAATATCGATAACATAAATATAGTTTCACATCACACAAAACACATAATATAACATATAAAACAATCATCACATTCCACCCAACAAACATTTCTACACAGTCTAATTCTTCAACAATTTGGCTTTCCTTTCCCTAAATATCCCCGTCTGTATAATGCCGAAAGGATAATAAGGCCGAACCATTACCCATTTTTTTCCATTGTCGGCTCCTTTCACCTCAAAGAAGCCGACTCCTCATATAAAAATGTCTTTCTATCCCGTCTTCCTTCCCCATCGCTTCAAATTCAACGTATATAGACATAAAACATCAATATCTCACAACACGACACACAAGAACGACAGATCTACACAGAAAACAAACAATTTGATTGAATCTAAAATTTCTAGCATTAATTTTTTTCACATCCTACATGCATTTGTAAAATTTGAACAATGTTTAAAAATCCCAGGTCCTGAATGTGATCTCAATAAAGATCGAAACGATGGCACGATAAAGAATATGTTTTTCTCAAACCAACGTCACACCTGACCGCATTTTACGACCTGCAAATAGCCATATGGATTAACTTGATATATATTTCTCTCTTTTTTATCTCTACTTTCTGTATCTATCTCCCAGACGGTTTCTTAATACATCTTAATACAAATAAAATATATACCGAAAAATAAATAATAAAATAAAAAATAAAAATATTTCTTTGAGGTTACTATATGGCCCCAACAGGTTCACCTTTTTTTCTTCAAATACTCATGTTCTTTCATAGCCAGTATTTATTAAATATTAATTTTCATTTATAATTTTCTTATTCCAAAATTCCACCATAAATTATACTCTTACATTAGATAGTTCAGTTCGTTATTTAGATTACAAGACTTTTTATCTTGATGAATGTACATCGTTTCTTTTAGTACCCTACGGTCGATGTTATGATCCTTAGTCATAATCCCAGCCTTGTCAAAATCGAAGTTATGATTATATCTTAATCTATGTTTTGATAACGAAGTTCCTGGCCTTTTATCATCATTACAATGGATTTGCTTAATATACTCTGAGTGATACTGCTTGGTTTGACCATAATAAACAGTGGGACATTTAGCACATTTTATGCATAACATTACCGTTTGTTTAGTGGAGGTTCTTTATATTTCAATTGAGTTAGGTTAATTATTTTTAAAAGGAAATACTACATTTATATTATTGATTTTCGTTTCCAATAATAATTTATTTAATGTTTCTGTAATACATGCTATAAGTTGATAAAATCTTTCCCCTTTAGAGGGGATTGATTTTTACTTACACTCGTTCTGCTGTTTATTAATGAGTTTGGATATCCATTATCCACTAACAGATTGCGCCTTCATTTTATTTTCCTTATGTAAACAAATATCACTTAGTTTTAGTGCCCGATCTATCAAGTTTTACGATACTAACGTTTTTAATGTATTAACAATGAATAATTTAACACCCTGCCAGAATTGGTTGGTTTCAGACCCCAATTGGATAACAATTTTGACCTTTCCTAATCACAACTAAGTCCAGAATATAAAAAAATCTAGTTTTAAAAGTACTTGAGTGTAATTGAGTTTTGCGATCAGCAAGGCTAATAGTCTGAATCTGATTTTCAAGCATCATCAGTTTTTTCTTTAAGCAATCGAACCATGATATTTCCTGTTTCCAGTAGAGTGAGTTATTTGCTTAACTAACCGTGTAATTTGTTTTATTTTTTTATAGTAAACTATAATTAAAACGTACACGTAACCGTTGTTATGAGGTCGTGACCAACATATTACACATATTGATTATTAATAATTGTTTTTTGTTGAAGGACCCAAATCCGGTGTTTTCCATCACAAGAGAAGAGATTATGTTGTTATTTTACATCGTATTAAGAGCAGGGTTATTAACGGGCAAAAATAGAAAACAAACAAGAAAACCAGGCAAAGGAGGAAAAATCAAAATTTGTTTTGCTTTTATTGCCGAGTGGAATGTGTTTCTATAAAATTAAAATTTCAAGCAAATAGAGGAAACCAGTTTAAAAATTTCCCTTCGGGGAAAATAAGCTCTGGAAAACTTTTTCGAGCGTAACGACCACCGTAAAACTTGGTTCTAAAGATAAATCCGCCTTAGGCTGTCGTACTTCCTATTGTCCTGTGACTTTGTTGTTCTAAATCTCTAAATTTGAATAAGTAAACGCGATCGACTAATAATAAAACAATTAGACAGAAAGACAAAGAAATAGGACGACCTATAGTTGTTATTAAACTGGTAAAATCTTCATAAACCACCTGCTATCTGGTAATCATTCTTGAAAAACTGACAGTGACACGTAATTATCAAACGACAGGAACAACTCGTATAAAAATTGTTTTTATAGCGTGTATATTAATTTATTAATTTCTGTGCATATGGATGCTTTTGTTCTTTATATATTAATTTAAATTTGTTAAAAATATGCGGGATGGGTTAGGATGGAATAAAATGAAAGAAAAAGATATAAAGAAATAAAAGTAGATAAGGATGAGGTGAATTAACGCATAGATAAAGAGAGATAATAATAAGAGTAAGTAAGAGAGACAGAGAGAGAGAGAGAGAGAGAGAGAGAGAGATAGGAAGAGAGAGGAAGGAGAGAGAAAAGAGAGAGTGAAATTAATTCAACGGGAAAGAGAGCGTCTGGGGATATAGATACAGATGAAAAAAGAGAGAAATATATATCAATTTAATCCATATATTTGTAGCCTCATAATTGAACATATTCATTATTTGAAGAGTTGGTGTCCGAGTGGATCGAAGTTAATTCGGAGAGTGTAATGTGTGTGTGTTTGAGAGAGTAGTAGGAGCAGCGGCGTATCGCGCTGAAGGTCGTTGGTTCAAATCCTTCTCGGGACAATAACGTTTTCATCTAAACCATGTCCTTAGATAAAAAGAGTAAATAATTGAATTAATCATTAATGTAAATTGAGCTATTAAAACAGCATAATTTTTTACCAACATTGATAATGCAATTAAAATAAATGCCGTTTAGCATTGATATGGCATTAAATTATAATAATTACAAAAACAATATTTTGTGGTTTAAAAAATATATTTCCAATTTGTTTAACTAATTGTAGTACATACAACAATAAATTGTAAATCACTTGAATGTTAAAATTAATTGAAAACGATTTGCTAATAAAATGTGAGAATGCAAAAGCGCTGAGAAAAAAAATTATGGGGAAAGGGAATTAAGTACATTTCTTAAAAAAAGAATGCTGCAAATAAAATCTGTATTATATGTATCGTGTATAAATCCTGTATAAAAGGAAAAAACGAACAGAATTTACTAAACTAAGCGAGAATGTATTAGATTATCATACAATTAAATAGCATTTTAGGTAATACTCGGCTATGTGCCAGCAAGTAAAAGTAGTAAAAACGTAAATACAAGCATCGTCATTAAAAGATTTTTTATTATAAAGAATTAAATACAAATGCAAAATATAACAAAATTCGTAGATTATACTAGGAAAATTTATTGGTTTCATAAAAGCCTTAATTATCTATTTAAGAGGTATGACCCTGACTGAAAGACCCCATAATTATTTATTTAGCTGGCTTTCGTCGTATGACGTTTACGGTAAATATATTTTCTTTTAGGCGAAACATAATAACGAAGTACATTTTTCCTTATATCTAGAGTAAAATAGTGTTTTGTGCATTACGCTCTATTTTTCACGCCTTGTAATTTTCATTTGTTTATACTGAAGGTTGTAAAGTAACCCTAAATTCAACAATTTCTTAATGTTTTTATAAATGTTATAAGTATTGTCGTTTCAACAATACATTTTAATTTTAATGAAAATAATTACAAGCATCTTATTTCCTTAAAACGGACTGATTACAAAATTTCGTAGAGGTAGATAGAGATAAAAGAAATAGAGAAATAAATATCAATTTAATCCATATAATTTTAGCTTCATAATTGACCATATTAATTATTTGAGGAGTTGGTGTCCGAGTGGATTCGAAGTTAATTCGGAGAGGGTAATGTCTGTGTGTTTGAGAGAGAGAGAGAGAGAGAGAGAGAGAGAGAGAGAGAGAGAGAGAGAGAGAGACTTTATTGTCTACATCTTTATTTTGTATTATCTACGTGGAGGGTGTAATGTGTGTGTGTATGTGTGTGTGAGAGAGAGAGAAGGAGAGAGCGAGAGAGAGAGGGTAGAGAATGGAGAAGAGGAGCGAAGAGAACTAAGAAAATATATACGCATATAGAAAAAATAGTAGAAATATAGATGTTAAGTTGGATGGCTGGATGAATATAAATAGATAGAAAGATAAATTGATTGATTAAGAGATAGATTGTTAAATAGGTCGATACATAATTGGATAGGTGGATAGATGGGTAGGATGGAAAAATCAATAGACATATGGATGGATAGATCGATAGAGAGATGGCAGATATTGAAGGTATGGAAGAGAATGATTCAATAATTTAGAAACTTAATTTTTTTATTATTGATAAATAAATTACTACAAAATTATAGATATAGTTGAGACGCAATGAAATTTTTTTAAAACTATCTTGTGGCCATAATTGCACATTTCACCAATATTTGTCGTGATGCACGAAGTTGTATACAGGCCGACTTCATTTAAGCATAAACCGGCCCACAAACGTGTTCAGTTTGAAGTGAATAATTCATACAAACTTACTAGGAACGCTTACTAGGAATGCTTATTTAATGCTGAATACCATAAAAACTGTAAATTCTAGGAAGAAATTATGTATGTACTAGGAACAAAAATGCAGCGTAAAATAACAAGACATGTCGGGAAATCTAATTGAGATTTAATTTCTAGTCTCTAGGGCAAAAGTGACGTTTAAAGGAATTATGATATGCACATGAATTTTTGCGGAGGGAAATCCTGTGAACAGGCTTCTGAGAGTTAAACGGTCAATTACAACAAAAGTACCGTTCTCAACTTAGTCATCTAAACGCTATCTAGAAAACGCGGTTTTAATGAATAAAAAATGTTTCGTTTTCCTTTGTCAACTGAAAACAGGCCAAATCGTTATGAGTTAAAATTTATAGGACTGCATATTTGATGTGAATTTTTCCTCTTCAAAGCTTCCAGATGGTGGGCAACTGTATAAAAAAACTCTTTACAAGCTTCGGAGTGCCTAACTCCCAAATAGAACGATTATGTGTAATAAAATTTATTTAACACGAACATTTTTTTTTAATCTGGCAGACATTAAAATCTGTTTGGACAATGTTGCATTTGTTGAGCGACATAAATTTGAGGATATAAGATGGATTCAGCATAAATTACCATGTATGTAGCATATCTAAAAAAATACCCATATTCGTATCTCCTTGGCTAATAGGCTTAGTTCATAAGCCATTAAAAAAAAAGAAAAATAAGTTAGGATGAAATCACCAAAAAGCTCTTAAAGGATTTATGTTATTTCTCCGACTCTCATTTATTTACAGATGCAACATTTGTGACACTACGTGTAGCTTATAAGATTCTAAACCCTAGTAAAGTTTCCCGTGGTTCGATAGAGTGGTTTTTCAAAATTATCACCATTTTTTGATTTGTTTAAAAAATCGGACTTTTGAGGAAATTTTTATTTTTACCAAAAATTTGTGTTCGGGATGTTTTACGTTTACGTTAATTTTTTTGCGAGTAAAAAATTCTACAGTATATTTATTTGTTAACGCGACAAGATTTTCCGCAATTCCGTTCGCTTCCATCACACCTCAATTTTCTCTTATTTTCTATGTTTACAGAAAATGAAGAATTGGAAATGGAAAAATAACAGACAACAGTACGGCAATATTAAAACTTTTTTTTCTTATTGGCCGTAAAGAGAAATCCGACATTTATTTACGAAAAGTAGAAATTTTCCCATATTTTTAATTAAAAAAAATTGTTTATAATTTTATTTGAATAATATATTCATGATATATTATAATATATTATTCATAAATAATGATATAACTTGTAGTATGAGCTGTGGGTGAAAATTTATTCAACTAACATTAACTTTTAATTAACAGGATTGTTACTGAAATGTTCAATCAAATAAAATCAAACTGGAAAAGTGAGATATAGCTCTTATTAAAGTGATAGAATAATAACAGTAATCAACATATATTTTTTATTTTACCTATTATTAGAAAACGATTAATTACATTCTGCAATATACCAGCATCATTCGTGATGAGCAGTCATGATTTTGTAAATGCGAGTCCTGCATGGATATCCTTTTCTTTTGACACAACTTGGTTACACAGTTTCGCAAAAACACCAATATCTGTTTGCTACCTTCGTCGTCGAACACCCTGGATCAAGGTATGATCTTGAAGAAGAAAGCATATTCTATTGTTACTGCCTAGTTTTCGAAGCATTTTAAGGTCATCACCAGAGCTAAACTATCTTAAATATATGTATATATTGACAGTTTTTACAGGCAATCTAAAATTTCCGTGATAACAGACTCAGTCCTAATTGTCTAGTTGGTATCAGGTGCGTCAGTCTCTGCTTCCTATGGTGCTGACCTACGGGGCATTGAGTCATATGGAAGAAATCGATAAACTTCAGGTACGCTTCATTAAATAACTGCATCACCTTCCATAGATAAATATAGATAATAATAAGAGTAAATAAGAGAGAGAGAGAAAGAGAGAGAGAGAGAGAAAGAGAGAGAGAGAGAGAGAGAGAGAGAGAGAGAGAGAGAGAAAAGAGAGAGCGAAATTAATTTATTAGAGAACGATTAATTACATTCTGCAATATAACCAGCATCATTCGTGACACCTTCCTTTCAACACACCAAACCACGTTACAATTGATCCCCGACTTCCACTTAGTGCTCAAATTCTATCAAGGACCCTTGACTAGTGGGGAAAAATATAGAAATGTAACAAAGAGACTCTTCTGAGACGCTCATTTGATACATTGATTGAACTCTAAATAACACAAATTCCTGCCGACCTATACGTGGTAATTGGTGTGACGGTCTAAAGAAGTATTAACTCTTTGGGGGGTAAATCCATCTGCCACTATACGAATTCAGAATAGCTTTTAAGTAGATAAGGAGATATTTGGCAATATAATATATATTCAAAGGACATAGACAAACCCAGTCGCGGTATAACCCTTGGTTCAAAACGATATCTGGTTTAAGTTCCGCTCAATAATATTTGTTCTTGAGTTTACCTCTTAGGGAAATAATATTATTAGTTCATTCAATTAATTATTCTTTTTATGTAAGGTCTTGGATGATATAAAAAATCAGTGTCACGAGCGGGATTAAAACTCACGATGAGTTATCGTGACTCAAGTGGTAGAGTAGCGGCGTATGTAGCCAAATATCGTAGGTTCGAATCCCGCTAGTGACACTGACTTGTTTATCACAACCAAGACCTTACATAGAAAGAATAATTAATTGAAAGATTTAACTTGGTCAATTGACTACTAAAAGGTAAAATGGTTATGAGTTCAGCTGATTGGGAAATTTTAAAGATATTTTTAGGCGAAAGTTGCTGTAGAATCAAGGTAGATGAAATTTCTTTAGTTTATTAACTTGCGCGTATAGAAAATATACATTATATTATCTGTGATTGCCCAATGTACAACCCACTGCGAAGTCAGTTACTTTGTAAATAGGTAAAATTTAATTATAAAACTATAGAATTATGTTAGATATATTATGTTTTGAACAAAACCAGAGTGAGGCAAATGATTTATTTTTGGCATAGTCTGAGGTTGAGACCCATTGCGTATTGCTACTATTGTTAGAACGACGGAAGAAAAATATGCTACGTTATTAGTAGTATATAGAAGAAATAAATATATATATGTACAAACTGATCATACTAGCTGTGTATATAAATCCAGTGTCTTTTGTTTATTTGTAGTAGCAAAATTATTACTATTTATTTTTGTTTTTCAAATTGAAAAGAAAAGAATCCTGTTCACTGGCTGACATCCGCTTTTATAATTAATATGTTACTATAAAAATAAAAGTTCTATTCTATTATATTTATATATTTATCTTTTGTAACACCTAATTTCGCCTAGGGTGAATTTGTGATGCTTCGTTGATTTTTCTACGGTTTAGTGGGTCGATTTTTATTTATTCCCTTACCTTCGTCATTCAGGTTTCCGCCGAAGGTTTTTAATTGACAAACTGTATTAAATTTTACGTAGTCCAATAATATACGATTCCTTGTAAAAGTGCCCTCGACTTTCTCCTTCAAGATAGCTCCGTGTTCCAGAATTCCCCGAATCGGACCGTGCACCGCGGGTAGGGAGGTAAACGTTAATCACGATTCGAATTGAAACAGGCTTTCTTCTCTCGGAAGCCAAAATTGTGAAAAATCCATACAGAAAGGAAATGGAAAGTACGAATGTCAAACGTGGATCAAAAATCTTATCGATGACGAAAACTCAATTCGGGACGTGCTTAAATTCAGTATGCGGACTGGACTTCTTTGCAATAATATTACGTTGAGAATACAACGTTCACCCGCATGAATGTGACGTTGGTCGGAAAATTTTACAGTCCAAGAAGCACGATGTTCTCTCATTTTCTCTGTAAATTGCCTCAACTCGTCGTTTCTTCAGCCATCAACAAAATATGCTGCTCGATGGACTGTTTAAAGATCAAATATATATAATTACGAGAGAGAGTGAAACAATTTATACATCAAGTTTAGCTATTAACGTCAGAATGTTTTTGGAGCAAAAATTTTCAAATTAAAAAATAATAATTAAAAACTAAATAAAATCTGAGTAGTGAAAGTTGATCTGGTTGAATAACATGGTTTTCTTGTTTAGTTTGTCCGAAGTCGATTGCGTGCAAAACTGTCATCCTAGAAAGCATACACCCATATGTCTTTAGTTATGTTTATGGTCAACGATTACATTTTTTGTGTATTAACAAAAATGACAGCGACATAGTTTCTAAATCCAACGTTGACATCAGAAGTATTTAACACACACTGCGGGAAAACATTCCCGTATGATTTGAAAAGAAATTTATGTTTCATGCTCTAATGATCAAAGAACAATGGAGGAACAAACAATCATTTACTACATAGTTTGTACTTTTGTACTAAATTTTATACTTTTTTTTACTTTATTTACTTTGTTTCTAATTTAATCACTGGTTTTTATATACCTTAAAAAATGTTTTATACTACCTACTAAAAGATTAAATACTTATATCAAGTACAATTATTTTAAGTGTTTAGTCTAAAAGCCTAAATTTCTAAAAACAGCACTAAGGTTTTAGTGTATGTTCTTATTATCTTTGACATGATAACCTTCATTATTTGGTTCCGTTAGGTTTATCGCCTGCACTAAAAAATGTTTCACTTTTCAAGCTTAACTCTAATTGACTAACCATTTGTTTGTCCTTATCGAGCAAGGAAGAGAAATTTTCTGATGTTTTGAATCTAATTCTACCTAGAGTGAAAGGTGGAAGACAATTTTTTTTCAATAAAGAGTTACAGAATGCGCTCAATGACCTTTCAATGAGTAAAACCCTGCGCCTGGAGCTTAACTGAATTCGATGTTAGGTTATATACTAAGTTTGGCAGTTCGAGGAGCAGAGGGATGAGTTATATAATTTCCCCTAATAGAATTAAGCACTAATTTGCGAGTACAACATTCCCTCTAAGTGGAAATTAAGTATTCTCTCAGACTATTAGAACTGTTAAGGGGATTAACCATTTAGAAGTCCCTACATCAAGTTGAGTGGAAGAATCGGTGTATATTCAATTGGGTTATCTCGGATCAGTTCAACTCACTTTCCCTAAAAGCGTACCCAATGAAAATCTGAACTTTTGCTAATCAGCTACCAGCTCCCGGCGGAAAGTTCAGATATGATATGCAGAAATCGGTAATGAGCGAAGGTGTTTTTTGAATTATTTATATGATGAATTGTAAAGGCGTAAAAAAGAACATACCCGAATAATTATACAGCTTTTATACGAAAATCTTTGAAAGTTAATAAACTCACTGGCATTTTCAACACGACACGCAAGAATGGCACAATTACACAGAAAACAAACACTTTGATTGAGTAGAAATACTTTGATTGAATATAAAAAATATATTTTGCATTGCATAAATTCACTTTTTTCCACATCCTGCATGTATTTGTTAAATTTAAACAATGTTTGTAAATCCCAGGCCCTGAAGATGATCTCAATAAAGTTCGAAAGTTGACACGATAAAGAAAATATTTTTCAAAAACCTACATCACACAAGACCGCATCTCACAATTTCTGATTAATCATCGACTAACGGTCACTAATCACCGCACACAAATTTAATAAAGTTTGAAAAAATGAGAGAGAGAGAGAGAGAAGAGAGGAGAGAGAGAGTGAGAGAAATAGAGAGAAGTAAATAACAAAGTTAGTATATGTTATTTTATAATACATAAGAACAATTTCAAACCTTTAAAGAGTTCATTTTGAAAGAAAACAATAGTTTATTTGAGGAAACGTTGTACAGTATTGTGTGCACCCATGTATCTTTTTTGAAGTTATAAATCAGCTGGTCTCGGGTGTTATAATTAATACTGTATTTATCGATTAAGTTTCGTGGTCCGATTGGCCAAATAAATTATTTTCAATTAATTAATCTTTAAGTAAGGTATTGGTCGAAATAAAAAAGTCAGGGTCTACCACATGAGCTAACGTGACTTCGATCCACTCGAATTAGTTTGTTTAGCATCGTATTGTCGTTTCTAAATTAAAAGTTTTTCTGAGAAAGTTTGATAAAATTTCATTTTCCGGTTAGCCAAGTCAATAGAACATGGATTATGCTATGAACGTTTCATTCTTTACGAATCCAGCAGTTTTTCCCTCTCACTTTTTCACCCCCACCCTCTCACTAACTCTCTTTCTCTCTTCTCTTTCATTCTCTGTGGTCTTGACGGTTTACTACTCATCGGTGAGCCAATCCATTAGCGGGGACGACGAGGCAGTGAATTGGCCATAATCATTCTGATCAGTTGATGACTTCTTCAGAGCTGATTAGCCGACACGACTTTTCACTAATAAGATTACGCTTTGATAGATGGCTCCTTTTAACCCGATCGATTTTGGAATAATCATGCTGAACTCGGCCCCACAGTGGATTGATTCTTTATTTGTTTTCTTCTTGACAACTAAGTGAATTATTTTGGTTATTTACACCGTTTAATTAACAAAATTTAGCATAACATTTCATTGTTTTAGGTTTCGATACACACTAATATAATCAAATATAAAAAATAGAAAACAGCCACTAACCTCTTCCGATTCCGTTGTAAGTCCGGCTCCAATACATGCCACAAGTACTACGATATACTGAAACAAAATATATAAAATTAGAGAAAATAGTATACAATAATTTAAACTCAGAAGTTCTTCAGACAAAGTTATTCTATTGTTTGTTCATTTCTATAAAGTAAGAAAACTAAAATAATTAAAAAAGTTTAAAAATTAATTTTAATGTAATATGGTGGTAAAATATTTTAAATCTAGAAAGTTGATTGTTTTTTTTTTTTAACTAAACACACCATTTATTATTACTATTATAAACACACCCTTGTCAACTCTACAATATTTTAATATAATAAATAAATGAATCTTTATGCAAAGTATTGGTTGAGAAAAAAGTCAGCGTCACGAGCGGGATTCGAACCGACGACCTTCGGCTCAATACGCCGCTGCTCTACCATCATTTCCCATCTCAACCCACCTTTAGGATTTTCCCTCCTTTTTGCCATTTTTTCAAAGAGGTTGAGATTGTAGGTTGGTGTCCGAGAGGATGGAAGTCACGATAGCTCAAGTGGTAGAGCAGCGGCGTATTTAGCCGAAGGTCGTGGTTCGAATCCCGCTCGTGACACAAACTTTTTCATTTCGACCAATACCTTACATAAAGATTAATTCATTGAAAGAAGTTATTTGGTAAATCGGACCGCGAAATATAATGGATTTATTTATTGTATTAAAATAGTGTAGCTCTGAAGAGGGACCAGGGACGTGTCCTGAAATGTATTAGCAATTAAAATATATGGCATAAAAAGAAATGATGTGTTTAGTTAAAAAAATAATTCACATTCTAGATTCAAAATAAAATATTTCAGTTTAAAAATAAGTCTTTCAAATAAACTTGTTTCTTCACCATGCCACGATTTGGCCTACATGGATTTACATTTTGTTAATGATTAATTTATTCCGATGGCGTTACAATATATTCACTTTCTTTCTGCGGTTTTAACATTTATGTATTCCAAGGTATCGGGTTCATTAGAACTTGTTAGCTATATTTATGTTAATTTATTTTCGTGAAAGCAATACACCAGGAGTAGACGTCACCTTCCCTTTCAAAGACATCTCCGAGGGTATTTCTTTCTACTGTGCTCTCAATTCCGAATGCTCACTATTTCCGTAATTTTTGAACAGGCGTAGATATCACCGGGGGCTGGCTCGGCGATCCTCCACAGACCGGTTTTTCTTCCAATTTTGTCCCAGTAGAAAGTTAAAGAGGTCTTTCTCCTATTTTACCGGCTCTCTCACGTCAACACGCGGCCCGTCTGCGACTCCCTGCCCCGATAGTCAAAAATTATAACCCAGCAAGATTTCGTGACGGATGTTTAGTAAATGATTATTTTTCGTTTAAAATTGGAAAACCACCCCGTCCGCCGTACGTGTAATTGAAGAGCAGAAACGTAAATTTTACTAGAAACCCTTTTTATTGGCATAGGTGTCAAATTACAGTGTAGAGATTAAAGAGGCCACGGGGAACCATTTTAGAACTTATCCCGTACCTCCTTCAAGCATCCTGCAATTATTTCCAATTACATATGCTTTAAACCGGAATGAGAGGAAACTATTCCCATTGCTCTCTTGGTCTATATATTTAACGTCTAATGGCAATATGGGACATTGACATATTTACTGCACTCACAAGCCATTCAATACTCTTCATGTATTAACAACATTTCTTTACAATAGTAAAAGTTTAGAAACAATTCAAATAAAATGCAAAACTGTTATACGAAAACCAACATATGGCCATTTGAATTACGTTATGTTATTACCATAACGGACTATTTTGCTTGTGATATTTGTATTATAGATTGTTTTTTAGTAATATAATCCATAACTGGCTGGCGTATCCTCATTTTCATGTCATGCTGAGGTGAAATTTCTTTGCGTATACTACATAGAAATGAACTTCTAATTTGAATGCTATCGATTATTTTCGTCTGCGTATCCGCGCTGTTTGAGTCTGAGTTTCAGCATTTCAATATCTTCAGAGTTGCATCTGTATGACTTCCATGAAGTTAAGTCTCTTTAAGAAGACTGAGATACGGGTTTAACTTATACGTTAACTTTCTTTATTGATGAAATTAGTGGGTTTTTATTGTTTCGATGCTCAATGCATGTGAACTGTGGTTCATTTGTTCGTTTAAGTTTTGATTTTTTAGTGTTAAATGTGTTTGGATATTTTCAAATTTTTAAATACCTATGTTCAGTTTTTGTGCTTTTTGTACCTCATACAGTAGTTTCATGCGAGCTTGAATTGTTCAGGCTTTGTAATGATTTTTTAACAAGTAAATCGTGCAGTTTGCTTTTCCGTCATCGACCCTATAAAATTTGATATGTTCATTGTTTCTGTTTTTATTTTTCGTCCTATTTGACAGATATATATATATATATATATATTGGGTTGTCCGGAAAATAATGCAGGATTTTAAGTTTTCATTAAAAAAAATCTATATAAAATATTCTGTTTACGTTNTGTTTTGATTAAAGAACATTGCTTTAAAGTAACTAGTTTCTTTTTTTTTGTTTAATACCAAAATCCTGCATTATTTTCCGGACAACCCAATATATATATACTTGTCAATCTATTGACTTGGTAGTTTTTTTTATTGTGTCCTTGGTTTTCAGCGCTGTTTTAATACCTAATTTCTTAAATAGATTTGTTAGTTTCTACGTTTCTTTCCTTTTGTATTTTTAATGAGATTTAGTATTGGTTTTTGGGATATAGTTATGTTTTTATGTAGCGTTTTGTTTATTATATTGTAGATAGTGAGTTGATGCTCTTATTATGTTTCATTATTATTTATTTTCAGGTTTTATTATTTCTAGGTCATTTTCGTAATTCAATTAGGTCTCGTGCATTTTAATACGGCCCTTTTTTTGCAACTGCTGGTTTTAATGTATGGCAAATTGTATTTTTGGTGATTGCTAACCTTCGTTCAACCATTCTTGTTCCTTCAAGAACTTGATAATGGATCAGAATTTGATTCGTAAATGTTTGCTTAAAAAGTCTGAAACATGTCTTACAAAAAGATTAGTTATAATAATAAAAATAAAACTATTGCATTTAGTATTATTATGACTTGTTTTTTATTAAGGTAAAATTAAAATTTTCTAATAATTCATTTTATGATTAATATTATTGGGTTGTCCGGAAAATAATGCAGGATTTTGGTATTAAACAAAAAAAAAAGAAACTAGTTACTTTAAAGCAATGTTCTTTAATCAAAANATTCATACAAATGAGTAATCCTGTAAACGTAAACAGAATATTTTATATAGATTTTTTTTAATGAAAACTTAAAATCCTGCATTATTTTCCGGACAACCCGATAATAAGGAGGAGCTGCCAGCTAAAGGAGACAAGTATTCTCGGAAACTGATTGCAACGATACCTATTTGGTTGTAAATAGATCTTAACTTGGATTTAATACTATAATTATTATCTTACATTTTTTTTTTTGTACTGCAACTACTGAATAATGTAAATTAAACAATGTTCGAAAACCCTGAAATGAACTGCTTTTTTATAGAAAAAAGTCTATTTTCTCGGAAACGAGCAATTACCATCATATAAAACGAAGGTTTATATATATATATTTTTTTTTGGCAATAATAATTACGTAATGAATTAATAATCTTAGTATTACCAACCTACGAATGTTTCTTTTCTATTGTTCACAAAACAACCACGAATTTTACACTCTAATTTTAGGCGCTATATTAATATTCACAACCCTCGGAATTTAACAAAAAACATTAAAGAAGGGAATGTTTGAAATTATGACGAACAAATGATCGATTTGTAGATTCTTTTTTTAACCCAATTATCTTACTAAAATGTCTGGAATATTCGGAGTTTCATTTTCACATGGAATATTCTGGAATAAAAAAAAAAAAAAAATCGGGTAGAAACTACAAATATTTTTTAAGTCTCATGGTCATGGTCAGTCATGGTCTCTACAAAAATTTATCTTTGGATAATTTTTTTAAAATATAGCTGACTAAACTAAAATGCTAAAAGGACAAATTCGATATTTAGTTTAATTTTTTATTTACTTGAGAACTGATCATAATGTTGTTACTTTAGAACGAGTAAATAACGTTGGGACTAAACATACCATCGTTATTGACGTAAACGTTCGTAGAGGTTAAGCGGTAAACCGTAAATCAGTCCAATGGGTTTTTAACCAAATTTCATGAAAATTTAAGGGTTCGATAACACTCATAAACCCTGCCGACATAAATTTTCTACCTCTTGACCACAATGATATCAGCGGCGGTTACCGTTCAGACGTATCCTTATTTTTCAAATTTCTATGGTAATTCCTACCTATTTTGTTAAACAAGTCATTTATATTCGGATTGAAAGGTAGAAGACTTCACATTGTATCATATTCCCATCCTATTTTCTCAAAACCGTTTAAATTTTACGGCTTGAAGAGAAAGCTGTTTATCGAAGGTGACCAAAGATGCGAAGGAGCAAAGAGGTTGATATTTTAGACTTGTCGTCTGTTTATATCTATAATTTAAACCGATGATCTTTTTTCAAAATATGAATATTATACATCTCACCTCTTTTCTGCTATAAAATATATGTTTCTTATACTTTTCATGTTATAAACTAGACCAGCAATGAAAAACTTTTTCTTTTCCTTAAATC
This sequence comes from Cimex lectularius, assembly GCF_000648675.2. Taxonomy (NCBI): domain Eukaryota; kingdom Metazoa; phylum Arthropoda; class Insecta; order Hemiptera; family Cimicidae; genus Cimex; species Cimex lectularius. The sequence goes on along the minus strand of NW_019394174.1, from coordinate 215,058 downwards.
ATTAAAATGATTCAACCACTACATATTCATTCAGTTTCCATTTCGTTTTATAATTGTTTTCCCCTCCATTTCCTTCATATCATTCATTGATGAACACGTATGTATATGCCTCATAACTTTCTTATAATTTAATTTTTTTCTTAATTTTACATGCTTTGACGGTTTAATGACCTGTACAATCATATCTGGGAAATTATTAAGTGAAAATTAGACGTGATAGTTATTACAGTTTACTTTACGCCTAATAAACACCAAGCATAATAAAATCCATGAGATGGAGGTGATTTGTCTACTTACATAATATTAATCTGATATAATTCCAATAACTAGAATGAAGCATTATGCAATTAATTGTTCTCGTTTTGCTGTTTGAGCCCTAGCACGTGTAGAATCAACCGTTTGTTTACTGCATTGATAATTACGAAAACAGTTTATCTGAGGGAAAAACAACTTACTAACCAAGTATCTTAACAAAACCAACAGTCTTATTCTTTGGTTTATTTTTAAAAAAATTGTATGTATTTTTATAGTTATATTAAGTACAACATATTTATTTTTATGGGCGTCGGTGGCCGCAACGGTTTAGGCGTTGACACGGTGCTCAAAGTTCCGGGTTCGAATCCAGAGGCCCTGCATTCCGACATACTGATAACTGGGCTTTATATGACCTCTGCTGTAGCGAACCCTCGTAAAAAAAAAAATAATAAAAAAATAATTATTTTAATATAAACCAAGTTATACGGGATCACAAATTCACGAGGTTTAGTAAAAATTATTTAATTATGATGGTTTGATAGAAAATTTACAAAAACATCGGAAAATCATTTAGCGACATATTAAAATTTAACTAACAATACATTGCCTGGTAATGGCATGGTTAATGTTTTATTAAGAGCAAAACAAGGTATTTATAAAAAGAGAGAAAGAGAGAGAGAGAGAGAGAGAGAGAGAGAGAGAGAGAGAGAGAGAGAAAGAGAGAGCCAGGCAGGTTGACAGACAGACAGACAATCAGACGTAGATAAATGTAAAACAAGTAGCCACCCTCGTTTCTTTCTAAATAGTTAAGTTGCAATCATTAACGTTTCGATTTTTTGCTTTTACCGGATATTTTTAAACAAAAATATAAGCTATAGGTAAAAAAAGAAAATAAATAAAAAATTTAACTGATTTTGTGATTTCTTTCGAAACTTAACTGAGCGGTTAGGTGCCTTGTCAGAAGTTGTAGACCAGTGGCAGGGCTTCTCTCACGTAATCCAGATTCTGAAAGTTTTCGCCTTACAATGCGTTAACTGACATTAACATTTCTAACTTATTGAAGTTGTTGCTTGATCTCAATAGTGGTACAATGTCGATTAGGGAGTACACTCGAAACAATAAACGATCATCTCTCTGAGATTTGACACAATGGCGACCTGATCCACGTCTTCCTGATTAACTTCCAGCATCTTGATAGCGATGGAAGACCCTACGGACGGTTGTTTTGGTCATGTTAAGAACCCGGGCCACATAAGCTTGACTTCTTCCATCTTCCAACAATGCTATCCTTCTGTATCACTTAAAATTCATTTTTCACTATTTTCAATGAAATTTCATACCACAGGAACGTTAAAAAATAAGCTTTACAGAAAACCAACAAAGAAGAAATGGACATGATTTATTTACAAAATCCAATTGTATTCACAGGTGGGAGATTTTATCTGTGTTTTATTTGCTAATAAAATCTTTTAAAACGGACCGAATGTTGTAAGATAATCAATAGAGGTTTGTCTAAGAGATAATTAAAATGATTAAAGGTGGCAACTTTTTTAGCCTATCAATGAGTTCCTCGATCAAAATTTTATATAGACCTCAAACTTTAAAATTTTTATCCTAGCCTTAATTTGCTACATTATATTTAAAAAAAACTCTAAAATAATTGTTTAAATACAATCATGTTTTGTTTTCATGTATCGATTTCCGTAGTATTCCTACTTTTACCAGCAATTTGTGGGTTTAATTTGGTTCTTTCTTGCTCTAAAGCAAAACGTTTGGTAAAAGGCAGAAATTCCGTACTTCCGGCAAACTTTCTCAATTTAAGTCCATTAGATTTCGTGGTCCGATTGACCAACTAACTTATTTTAATTAATTAATTTTTATGTATGGTATTGGTTGAGATAAAAAAAATCAATATCACGAACGGGATTCGAACCCACGACTTTCGGCTAAATAAGCCGCTGCTCTACCACTCGAAGTCACGATAGCTCAAGTGGCAGAGCAGCTGCGTATTTAGCCGATGGTCATGGGTTCAAATGCCGCTAGAGACACTGACTTTTTTATCTCAACCAATACCTTATATAAAGATTACATTCTCAATTTTTTTTTTTTTGCGGGACAAGGATTGAACCAAATTAACAATAGATAAATTTATTTGAATTGGTTCCATTCACAATTTATTTATTTTTTGTTTGTTTCCTTTATTTTTTATGTGCTGGTTCAATTGTTAAATGTGTACACAAGAGTAACAGTTCAATAATATTTCATGCCCTATACGACTCATCTGACTAGGCTCAGATAATATTTTTTTACTCACAAGAAAATAAAATGAATCATAAATATAGAGCATGGCAGTACAAACAATATGATTCCATAATTATTCCAAAAGAAATTATATTGAAATTGTCTACTGTGCGTTGATATGGGAAAAGATCCTGTGTCAGTTAATATTTTATACTTAATATGACATATGCTCATTAGAAAAAAGAAACTTAAGGTTAATTGTTGGATAATTTGCCAAAGAAGCTGTGTGCAGAAGGAACTTTTGCCCATTTTTTAAGACTTTATGAACCATGTACTAACAAGGATTATTATTTTCTGTATTAGAAGTATCGACCACTTTTTCACTTAAGAACACTCTGATTCAAGTACAGGTCTTGAAGAATAACGCAAATTTAGCAAAATGCTTTGACGATGTTGGGGCTGAGTCTTCAAGGAAATTTGAGTTCGCTTGCAAAAAGATAAAATATGTCTATCTGTAGTTACATTTAACATTTTTTCCCCAATGATGACCTTAAAAAAGGTCGAAAACTTGGCAGAAGCAGCTAAATTTGCTTTCTTCTTCAAGACCTGTACTTGAATCAGTGTTCTTAAGTGAAAAAGTGTCCGTAAGAATTATTTCTCCTGGAATTTTGTTTCACTCATAAAGTCTATATGCTTTGCATGAATATGCTCAAATCTGATTTTAATTTTTGGTCTCATGTTTAAGAAATAATAAAAATTAGATAAAAGAAAATTATGTTTGGATATCAGAACCGCTTCTACTAACAATACCGTGAAAAATTGATTTCCGTGAGAAAAATCATCTTAATGTTTCAAATTGACCATAAAATGGCTCCAATTTATCAAGAATTTTGAGAAGTACGATAACGAAAGCCGAAAAAGAAAACGACGCTAACATGATAATGCACTCGGAATTTTTTCCTCTCCGTGAGCCACCGGTTTTTACGCCCTGCCTTGTCTAGGTAACGTTTGCGTAGACCGTGAAGAGACAAAAGTGAAAGAGCCATTGTGATTTATTCCTATTATGAACTTTGTCAACTGTCACATTGTACAACGAAAGCCAACATATTCCATTCCCTCTTTGGAGTAAATGGACATTCTTAATCTTGATTTATTCGGTTATACAACAATAAGAGATTCGACAAAAAAGCTACCACAGGAAGAACGTTCTGCCAATTTTTCAACCTTCTTAAGACACACGAACCATGTCCTAAAAGGATTATTGTCTCTTGGATTTTTTTTCACCGAAAATTTTCGATTGAAAATACTCAAAACTGATTTTAATTCGTGGTCTGTTTTTTCATAAATATTTTATCAGAAAAAAAAACAGGTTTCAGTACATTAGTAAATTTTTTTAGTCATAATTGGTATCCTTATTACGTTTGTTTACATTTAAGATAATCTTATATTGTTGATGGTATGGTATGGTATGGTAGAAAAGGATACTAGGAAGCGGGGTTTGCACTCTCCGGGCACTGCAGCCTTCTGGCTTATTGTGCCTTCCCAGTTCCCTAGTTTAGTCAATAGACTCAATCCTTCTTCTCAGAAGCATCAAGTCATTGACTGTTATTGCTGCAATTTGGTTCCCTGTGTCTTTTTCGTACGCTAGGTTAAACCTCCATTGAGCTGTTGCTTCGCATTCGAAGATGATATGAGTGGCTGTTTCCTCCTCCTCATTACATAATCTGCAAATGGGGTCATCGCTGTATATACCCATGTTGTGTAGATGTTTTCTCAGATACCAGTGACCGGTTAGTAGTCC